>NC_056729.1:1655726168-1656026168 GCF_019279795.1 Protopterus annectens
ATATCTGCAGGAAATCTAGATATATTTAGAGTACATTCAAACTCCAAACAGGCAGTAACTGGCAGTTAGGATTCATCTGCAGGAGCTCTGAGGAGATGCCGTAATCACTGGGTGACTTTGCTACATTGTACTTCTCTGATATTAGCTGTGGTGTGCAACAGATATAAACCAGTGTTTTTCAGCACATACCAAGGCAGGTAATGAAACAAAAAAAGAGAAGAAAACTACTTTACAATGGTCAGAAAATGTCGATGGAAAACACTGGGAGATACAATACAAACAGAGACAGACTTGACACCCACAATTTAAAAGGCCTGGATGGGTAGCTCAGCAAACAGATAAAACATGGCTCTGAGCAAATGGACATTAATTCACAGAGAGAATGAATAGAAGACACTAACACATACAAAGAAGGGGAAGATAGAGGCAAAATACATAACCAAAATCTTCAAGTAGCTATAGTAATTAATACCTGCAAATTACACCGTATACTAACAATGACACATATAGGGCCTTAACAGTGAAAAGTAAACATTGTATTACTCTTTTAACAAGTCGAGAAAAAATGCTAAAGCAATTCAAGGAAGGTGTCATACAAATGCCTAGCTGACAGTTATGACTCTTGAGTCTGCAAATTATGCATATTTCCCTGCCTTCTCAGAACTATATGTACATATATATACAGTCCGTAGGAGTAAATGGGTGACTCCCATCCTTTTAAAGAATTAAATTTCTCCTCCAGCAAAGGAAAATTATGCAGCCGAGAGGCATGGCTGGGTAGATCAGGACCCACAGGTGTTTCTTGTGGGGGGAGGGGGGGGCATTGCTGATCAGTATTTGCTCCCGGGCTTTCATTTAAGCATGCTGCTTCCCCAGTGGGACTGCCTGCCATCCTGAGGTCTCTACCAGTGGGAATCCTCGGCAGGAGAGTGGTAATCAGAAAAATCGTACTGTGAGAGAGACAATGCTCATGTTACAGGTTCCCAATCATGGTAAGACTTTCTGAATCCTGTCTCTGGTCTTCCTTCTGATTGGTTATTTTGCTGTTGCAGTAGATATTCAAGAAATGCGAGGTACTCTGTCGTGTGCTGGATTATTTTACCTTTTTAAACATTAGTTGTCAAACACCACTGTCTGCCTTTTAGCTGGAGGACCACTAACTGGCAGAATGTAGTTCCCAAATAGTGAGAAGTGGTTCCAAAATGGACCTACACTATCAAATTGTCAAAGAAACTCTTATCCCATATGCATGATTCCATCATGGAACTGAAGATGATGGTGACATAGAGGCTACTGATTGCTGCCCATAGTTGACATGCTCCTGACACCAAACACCATTTCTCATGGATTTGTTCTCCTTAATTCAAAGACAGGGATAAGAGTAAGAAGTCCCATCCACTAAACAATTAAAGGAGTCAAGCAAGAGGTCCACCTGAAAAAGGGACTTGTCTCAGTGGGTATTACCTTCATAAAAGATTTCACTTAATAGACAAAATAAATACATCAATAAACGGGGCACAACATAGCACTATCCTATTTTCTTCCTTGACTTTTATCTACCAGACAGAAAGATCTTTGTATTAGTTTTGCTGCAGGTTCAAGCACTAATATCCAAGCTGCATTAAACTGCAGTTGAGTAGTGATATACTCACCCTACCTCCAGAAACTGTACACACACACACACACACACACACACACACACACACACACACACACACACACACACACACACACACACACACACACCTGCACGCACACACATACACTGTGTGTTATCTAGCAAGTCACAGTGTGTGATAAATTAACACATGCTCACAGCATCTTAGATGACAAAACTGAATATTTAGAGAACAGCCCACAGCTGACTACCAACCTCATATCATTTGTTGTTATTAGCTTCTAATGGCTCATCATTTCTTGTCACAATAACCATTAGACTATAAATCAACACATTAATCAGCTGCAATTGACTACACTGCATTAAAAAGTAAATAAAAGTAAATAAAAGTAAAATATATTGGTTGCCAATGAGATCAGCTCACATTTTACATACGGAAGCTGCTCATTCCAGCTGTTATTCTTCATACTAATGAGACTAACAGACTGCACTTGAAGTGAGCAATGGCAGATGGAATGTAATACACTTGTCCCAATCTTTTAACATTTTTCCCCTGCATCACACAGTTGGTCACTAATTGGTTTATCTGCCAGGAAGTAAAACACTGTAACCGCTAGCAAACCTATCAGGCACCATGCAAACCAAGTTACAAGGGATATGCGAAGGGCAATCTGATTATCCAGAAACAAGATCGCCTTTCATGAGGTGCAAGACCTTGTCTGCCTGCAGAGATACTGAAATGTTACCATAAAAAAATGTTCCAATTATTAACATAATGAAATCAGCAATGGCTATATATATGAAATATTCCAAACAAAAGCTGAAAAAACTGCTTTGGTGTGGCACAAGGTATTTAAAATATAAAATGGTCATCTATTTGCTTTTATAGCTGTCCTTTAGCTTAGTCTTCATTTTTTTAGCTCTGCATACACGACTCACAGACCACCTGCAGAAAGGCATCTGCAAGTGAAAGCTTTACTGCCCTTGTTTCACTCCATGGTCTACAAAAGAGTGACTCTTCCTTTCGCTATACAACAGCCATACTAAGCAATACAACTAGATTTTTACCAAAGTACATCAAGTCCTTGAAGGGAGAAACTCCTACTGCTTATTCAGACAACCCTGTGAATGTCCAGATGTGTGCAAACTGCTATACACAATACTAGTTTCAAATTATCACCCATAACAAGGTAAAATGTCTATGCTAAAAACAGAATATTCTAGCAAACATATTTTTAACCTCATTTGACATCACCCATTAAAAGATCCTACACTCATTTTTAATAGGTTTAAAGGTGAATACTGGGCTAATTGCCTTCAAGAGTCATTTTACGCTTAGCCAATCATATGAAGTTAGAATCAAACCATGTATCTTGTGTCTAAGCATAAGGACATTAACCATTGTGCCAAACCCACCCCCTTAAATGGGCATCAAACCTTGTGACTATGAAATGCCTTAGCTATTATAGGAACCCCCAACACAAACTGTAGATTCAAAGGTGGATTGCTAGGCTAAATACCCCGGGAGGGTTTTTTAAATCTAGCTATGCTTCCCAAAGGTGAGAATCAAATTTGTACCTGGTGTCTGTAAGTTAAACACCTTAACCCTTATACCACCCCCATATACTTTTTTCTCTTCAGGTTACTATGACTGTTGCTATGACGAGTACTAAAACAAAAGATAACACAATGATAATAACACTTGAAACTCCGCATTTTTGGTGTATATGGTGCAGCAATTAGGGCTGTCACTTCCCAGGAAGAGGTTCTCTGGTTCGATTCTTGGCTTGTGTGGACTCTGCATGTCCTCCCTGCATTCACGTGGGTTTCTTCCCACATTCCAAAAGACATGTGTCTTTAACATTACTTCCAGGGCCTCTGCTGAAAATGAGTTCTATCTCAGTTGGGCTTTCTTGGTAAGCAAATAATAAATAAATACATCAGAATTATGACAGCAAATAAAGCGTGCAATTTGAATTTGGTCATTTTACAGTCACTATTAGTATCCTTAAGAGTCATACCCACTCCTGCAAATTCTGAATGACTGTTCCTCTGTATCTCTAAAGTGCAAATTTACTGTTGTACTACTACTTTTAGAGCCACCATTTCTGTTGCATGACCACTTTTTCCACTGAAGTACTTTGACACATTGGTCTTGAATTACATGGGGAGTTTATTCTCATACACTTGTTCTTTTACATGTAACCCATGCCAGCATACACTCATTTCAGATTTTTGTTAAATAACCAGACAGGAGAGCTAATCCAAAGCAGATGTTTTACAGCTTTTACCCAGGATACTACCTGGCACAGACCATATCAAACAATAAAAACACTGCAATTACACTTCACTCATACAATATTAAAGTCTACATACTGTACATATCCCACTGCCTGGACAGCCTGCTACTTATGTGTAGGCTGGTCTGACAATTCAGCCCATTCTCTTCTGAAATCAGACAGCAATTAGTGCAAAATGCCCCGGAATACAGAAGGCGCAGATAGCAATCAGTGATAATTAGAATGTATACTGCCAGACCATATACACAATTCTTATACTAGAAAATTGGTTTCCTCTCCCTAACCTCTGCCAGTAAACATTTAAAATATCAGAACTCTGACTGCTTAGTCTTAAAATGTGGATACCGAATTACTGAAATCAGAGCTTATTCTCCAAAGTACAATAATCTCAGACGTGATATATATATATATATATATATATATATATATATATATATATATATATATATATATATAAGTTTCCAGTGTGGGGGGATTGCATCCACATCTGAGGATGCAATAAGGGATTGGCCCCTGCAAAAAACAAGTTTAAAGGTGAAGAGCAATTGTTTGACATTCGGTCTTTTCCACCATTTTTGGTCTTTTGAGACCTGACAATCCGAGTCTTGAAATTACAGTAGGGAGCCACCTTTGCCCCCCACAAGTGGTGTAGGTCAAGTTGTTGCTTTTGCAGGTCACTGCACTGTCAAAGCAGGAGATGCAAGTGGCATCTTTCAACAACCTGGCAAGCTGGTGGAAGGATATCAGTCTTATATGCATGCGGTACCATCACTCACCCCCAGTTGGCACTTTGTCCTAGTGCAGTACACAGAGAACGATTGTCACACCACCTCCTTTCTGCATTGTGTTGAAAGTCCTGTTGAGACTGGTACCTAATAGGCCACCTTCACTCTAGATCTCAGATTAAGGAGGAAAACAGGAGCTCCATGCACACAGTTCCAAGTCTCGCACACCATATGATGAATACTGTTGATCGTTAATGTGACAAAATGGAAAATATTACAGTGCACCAAGGTGGTACTACAGGCCTTGCATTCTCTTCGTGAGCATACCATACAGATGACCTCCCACGTAGGGCACTGGCAAAGATAAGCATGTTTCATTACTACTGTACAGTGACCCACTAGTGTGAATGTACACATCTGTTATAGCATTATAGTGTTCACTGTGGGTGAAAATGTATCACATTAGAGCAGCAATTCAGATGCTATTAAGCTAAAATACCTCATTAGCATAACTACTATAATATGTGGGCTGTTTTAGTACAATAAAAGAAGCAATCACCATATCACAGGAGACCACATTAAAATGGGTACTTAAGAATTGGAATACAGTGGATAATAGTTTACAGTAGCATAAAGGCACACTGACAGCAGTCAAGACAAATAATAATGGACATCAGGACTGAAGGGGAAGTGACAGGAAATGATAGCAAGCAGTATTAGAGTGTACAGGGTAATACAGCCCAGGTGCATGATAGATGACTGTCCTGCTGTGAGGGTGGTTCAACCTAACAGAAAACAGATTAAAAAGGTATGACAGTTTAATGTCTTGCTGTTGGGTGGGTTGACTCTGACAGAGAACAGAGCATAGGGGTATAACAACTTATTTTTCTGCTGTACAGGAACAAAGAACAAGGGCATGACAGATTGCTGCCTTGCTGTGGGAAGAAGGCTCATCTAGACAGGGAACAGCACACAAGGGTATGAGAGGTAGCCATAAAGACGTAGGAGGAGGCTTACCCTGACATAGGACACAGTACAGGGACATAACAGGTTATTGTCTTTCTGAGGGGGCTCACCCTGACATGAAGCAGAGAACAAGGACATGATGGATTACTGACTGCTCTGGTGGTTGGGGGATGACATTAACAGGGAATACAGCACAAGGGTATGAGAGGTTCCTGATCTACTTGACGGGCAGCAGCGTACCATATGCATGCAGACTGCATGATATGCTACAGGTGATATAATGCCTCCAGCATGTATGTCATACCACATGCTGTTAACACAGAGCTGCAAGACAGTGCGCAATGTTAACATGTCAATTGGTGTCACTGTCATATGCACAGGGTAAATGGGTTCAATGTATTAGCAGACAGGTCTGTAGCCAGCAAATGAAGCAGGAAGACAGTGCTGAGACACTGCTGTCTGCAAAGGAGTGTCATGTCTCACACAGACACACACACACACACACACACACACACACACACACACACACACACACACACACACACACACACACACACATCCACATGTTTAGCTCATATGTCTACATATATTATTATAGGACTCACAGAACAGCAACTGGTGGAAAAGTTTGTAGCATCAGACACAGAAGTGCTACTATGGGGCCTTACATACATAAGGCAAACATATCCTGGAGAACAGAAAAGGAGACAAGGCTTTCCAGGACCAGGTGTGCTAGAGAGTGGTGTACAACATCAATGCTGTGAGTGACCACAATAGGACAGTAGTTCAGGTGCATCTCAGAGTGGCTAAAATGATACTGCAAGCAAACATCAGGTCACAGGACATTGTCAGGGAAATATCTACTGCCAGTACAGAGACATCGCACAGAGGTTGAGGAGTTCCTGGTATTTCTGTCATGTGAGAGAAGAATTCCCATGCCTGGCAGGGGCGTGGATGTGGGAGATGTGCTAATGATGACTGCCTGAGGGCATGTGTATGGGATGCACCAAGTTATGATTACTTTGTTCCATTATGTTGTACAGTGATTCACCCTTATAAATGAATTATTTAGCAGAACAAATGTCCGTATTTGTTGTCCAGGTACATCAGTGATGCAACCATGACAACCTGCACCACAAGGTACATATGTGCTCAAAGGCTATGCAAATAATCAGCACACAGTGATGGGAGTGACACATATGTTCCAGCACTGCCACAGTTATGTTATATTAACACCTTCATAGGTTCCACTGTTGGAGAGTCCAGCACAGCACATAGGCATATTCCTGACTTCAGTGGGCCAACTGTGGCTGAAGCTGATGGTACCACACACAATACAGTCTGTTAATACAATGCCAATGTCAGCAATACTAGCTAACATTGCAGGGCATGTACACATCTCCCACACTAACATTGCAGGGCATGTACACATAGGTTCATGGGTAGGTACTAGGCTATCAGCCCAAGGGCCTAAATAAGCCTAGCCAACAAGGTTCCCTGGCTTACGCCACCCAAGAAAGTTATTTTCCTGTGCCCCTGTTGAGCAGAGCCACAGAAGTGATCCCCGGGGTGTATTTCCTATTTCCTATCCACTTATCAAGATTTTTCTTGAAGAGTGCCAATGAGGAACTTTGCTTGACATAGATCGGTAGCTTGTTCCAAAGTATGGGAAGTCTCTGGGACAGGAATCTCTCTCTCCAGCATGTCTTGTTTACTGTGGTGACAAGCTTTAGGTCCCTAGAACATGTGGTGCAGAGGGATTGGGATTTCTTTAGGTGTAGCATGTCCAACAGCTCTGGGTTTGACATAGCTTTATATGTTAGGCAGAGATCACCTCGGAGTAGGCGATATACTACGGAGTAAAGCTGGAGTTTTTAGAAACGGTCAGTGTAGGGCATCTGTTTGAAGCCAGTAATCCTCTTTGTGAGGTACTTCTGTGGCCTTTCCAGCTGCTGCAGATGTTTTGTGAGGTACATTCCAAAAGGGGCATTGTACTCTATAATGGGTCTAATGAGTGTCGAGTAGAGGGGAACAATGACCTCTTTTTTTCCTAGATGAGAACCCTTTTATGATGAGGTGTGCCATGTAGAAGGATTTCCTGACTACTGTGGCAATGTGATTATCAAAACAGAGACTACTGTCTACCTGGGTCCCCAGGTCTCTTATCACACATTCGGCATTAAGTAGACTGCTGCCTATGTGGCAGTTCATGGGTACAGAGTTTTTACCAAAGGGGATGACAATGCACTTTTTGGCATCCCCACATTAACATTGCAGGACATGCACACATCCCCACATGGTACTGCAGCACTTGTGTCTGCCTCTGCCTTACATGTGGTTCTGCAGCAGTTGCCTCTGCCTTGCAGTGGTACTGCAGCACTTGTCTCTGCCTTTGCCTTGCATGTGGTACTGCTACAGCTAGTTCCTCTGATGACTTCTCAATTGATGCATCCTTTGCTGCTGTCACAGGTCTGTCAGGCAGTACTAGGATGTTCCCATGATTTAACTATTTCATATATGGATGAAACAGAGCATGAATATCTTACTGATACACTTTGTCACCAGATATAGCCAAGCAGCATATGTGACCCTTCTCATGTGATAACACAGATTCAAAGATGTACTGTGTGTTGTAAACCATCTTTGCCATGGTCTGAGGGCTAATGGAGTAGGTTCATCAGCCATGTTTCCGAGGCATATGCTGCATCATAGATTTATGGGTAAATACTAGGCTAGCTGCCCATGCAGGCCATTTTAAGCATAGCCAATTTCCCTTCAAAAGTGAGAATCGAACCCTGTACCTTGTGCATGCAAGGTAAATGCTTAACCATTATGCCAACCTCCCAATCCCTGAATGTATACATAGTGGTGGTTCTTTCCACTGCCATCTGCAGCACTCATCCAAAGACCAAATTACAACCGTAACAGCTTTAAATAAATGCAATCTGAAGGTCATGCTGCTCAATGCTATAAGAATAAATCTCAAGATGCACTTGCTTGAAGCACTCCTCAGAAAATGGAGGACATCGACCTTTGTGCTGTAATGGAGACCTGGTTTAAAGCAGCAGAAAGCACCCCTGCACAACCAGGCTATAACTCATTCCACACCTTTCAGCCCCAGAACATGGAACAAAGCTCCAAAGGCGGTGTTGTCTCCATATTCATAAAGGACATGCACACCTCCAGACTAGTAGCCCAGCATAATGCACCTGAGATACTTCAGGTACAACTAACATTGGTTAAGATGGCAATTCAGGTCGTAGCCTGCTATAGGTCCAAAACCATGTCCCAAGACTCTCACTCCATGTTCCTAAGCACTTTGGAAACTATTAGGGTCCAACCCAACACTCTCATACTAGATGACTTAAATTACCCCTCCATCAACTGGGAAAACTACTCATGCACCAATATACTGGCCCAACGCTTCCTGGAATTCAGCAATTCCATTGCCCTGGACCAGCTCATTCTTACCTCCACTAGAGGAAGCAATATCCTTGACCTGGTTATTACTAACATGGGCAACCATTGCTCTACACCAATAGTCAAGTCTTCCCTGGTTAAATCCGACCACAAACTAATCACCATGGAAATCCACATCTCATCCACACACCCTGCTAAGGTAATTATCATGAAAAACATCTCCAAAGCTGACTTTGGACTCCTAAAAACAGAGGTGGCTATCTTCATGGCATCCATGTCAATGGAAAATAGATGCATGACTGCCTAATCATACACTGAAGCACTGTACAAACATGTACATAAATGCATGGAACTAGCCATACGCAACAGAACCAAGATGCTCCCCTCCAAAAAAAGGAAGCCAATCTGGTGGTCCCCTGCCATTAATAAACTCTACAACAGAAGGCAGAAACTGTTGCAGAAAAAGGAGAAGTCCCACGAATGGAAAATACTCCCTTATTATCCTCAACAAAAAGTTGAGAACTCTCATCAAAACCTCTAAATCCAGATATGAAGGCAGAATTGCGGCAGACACTAAAAACAACCACAAAGCCTTCTATAGTTATATCAAGAATCTCCATCACAATACCCAGGTTTGCTCTGAGTTACTGCACAATGGTACCTCTTACACTGAGCCAATAGATATTCCCAACATACTGGCTGACAGATTCAGTACCAGCTTTACCCCTCTCTTTCCCCTTAAAGCACCAATCACAATACCGGAGCAATGCCAGGCACCCAGCATTTCTGCAGCACAGGTTAAAACTGCATTGTCCAAGGCCAAGAATACAGCTTCCATGGGACCCAACAATATCCCTGCATGTGTTCTACATGAACTACAAAGTAAACTGGCACCACATCTGTGTGCCCTGTTCCATCACAGCCTCACCTCAGGCTTTGTCCCTACCAAATTATTTAATGACTGGTGTTGAAACCATGGCCTTAAGCTTAATGCAAAAAATGTGCTGTCATACCCTTTGGGAAAAACTAAGTTCCCACTAATAACCACATTGATGGGAACCCACTGAACACTGAAGGCGTTATTAGAGATCTGGGGACACAGGTTGACAGCAACCTCTCCTTTGACCACCACATTGCCACTGTGGTCAGAAAGTCCTTCAATGTGGCACACCTCATTACCAAGGGTTTTGCATCCAGGAAGAAAGATGTCATCATCTCTCTCTACTCTTCCCTTATTAGGGCAATCATTGAGTATAATGCCCCATTTGGCATGTACCTTATCAGACACATGCAAGATCTGGAAATGCCACAAAAGTACCTCATGAAGAGGATCTTAGGCCTTAAACACATGTCCTACATAGACAGACTTAAAAAAACTCCAGCTATTCTCTGTTTCATATCGTCTACTAAGAGGCGATCTCTGCTTGACTTACAAAGCCATGTCTGACCCAGCTCTGTTAGAAATGCTATAGCTAAAGAAATCCCAATCCCTCCGCATCACACGTTCCAGAGACCTCAACCTCATTACCACAATCAACAGAACATGCTGGAGGGTCAGGTTCATAACCCAGACACTGCCCATGCTCTGGAATAGACTTCCCATACATGTCAAGCAGAGCACCTCACTGGCCCTCTTCAAGAGAAATCCTGATGAGTGGATGGGAAAATGAAAGTTCACCCCAGGGATCACTCCAGTGGCTCTACTTGATAGAGGCAGTATGAATTAACATCGGGCAGCATGATGCCAGGGGACTTCTATGGGGTAGGCTTGTAAAGGCTCCAGGGCCATTAGCTTAGTACACACCTATGAAACTATGAACAGTGGACACCATCATGAAAGGCCTGCTGCCTGTGTCTATGGGGAAAACCATATTAAGGATTCCATGGCTGGAAATGTATGCACCTATCATCTAGTTGCCCATGTATTTATTGGCTTGTTTGTTATTTATTTTTCATTTGTTAACTGGTAAACCCACCAGACACAACAGTTCCTTTTCAACCGTGAGTGGTATCACTGTATGGTTAAATGATTTACTCAGATTCACACAATAGGCAAATAGAGGAATCAAACCCAGACTCCTTGACTAGAAGAAGTAGCTTGTTAACAGTTCAGAGAATTAATCCTGTGCTAAATGGTATTAATCAGACATGTGCCAAATGTAGGAATTATGGGAACAGCCTGGATGGTGCATAGACACACTGTATATAATCCCTTGTGCACTGTACATGACCTAGCAGTTGATGGAACAGATATTCTTTTGGATGACATACTAGAAGCTACATGGAGCAGGTGGGGCCTTGGTAAGAATATGGAAGCAGTCAATGGCTCCTTCATCCTCAGGAAATTGGGATATGCTGCTGAATGTGCACACGGCAGTGGTTCTTTCCACTGCTATCTGTGGAATGCACATATGATCCTCATGCTATGGCATTGCATCAATGAACTGGTATAGGATTCACAATCCCAACACATGCAAAACATATGCATCCCTTGTTGGATACAGAAAGGGCCCCATAGCAAGGATAGTTAACAATACATAAATCTTTATTTCCACTGGGTAGGGATTCCACACATCTCCCTTGAGAGGCCAGCACATGTCTACTAAAACTTTGGTATTTCTGTGTATGTAGTAGTGCTTGACAATTTTCTGGCTGTGGATATGATGGTATGTTAGCTGTTGGTCTATTCGTCTGCAACTTTCAGAAAGGCAACATGCAATTTGCCAAAAACATTGACTCTAAAGGTGACCACTAGCATAAGCTGTCCAACAGTGCTGATGCTACTACTAGCTTCACAGCATCAGCGAAGCTCCTTTACACCAGCAAATCCTGGGGATCACAACAGATGGTCACTCTTACTCATTGCCCTAATTTTATCTAATTTGCTCTTTAAATATGCAACAGCTTTTTTAGAATGTTAATCCTCATTTGCATGTCATTATGCAGTCATTTGCATTCAATACATACAGCGCTGTTTCTCCATGTGTCTCTAAATCAGCCCCTCCCTGCTCATTGCTTTGCATCATGCTATTTTGTGTAAGGCTGTGATCTACTTCTTTCCAGCTATCTCCATTATCTAATACAAAAAATAAAGTGACAGATCTCCTTTACTGCTCTATGCAGTTGTCAATCTGTTGTACCAGTGTTTGACCTAGTCAGGATACAGTGCCTGAAGCCTATGGGTCATCTGACTTTACTGCAAATAAATGAGTGGGAGGTTGGTATAATGGATGAGATGTTGATTTTACAAATACAAGGTGCAGGGCTTGATTCTTACATGGGGTAACTGACTACTCTTAAAAAGGCTCACAAGTGCAGTTAGCCTAGTACTAACCTCTGAACCTGTAATCTATTGTTAATTCTCTAGATGGATCCATTGTTTTTGCACAGTGTGCAAAGCATAGCTCTGTGTAACACCTGAATCAAGTGGATCCTGATGTACATACCCTGTTAATAAAACTTCACTCAAATAAATTGTGAAATGTTTCTAGCTTGCTTTCACTTTTTTAGTCTTCTCCCAAATTTTTCCCCATTTTAAGTTTATATTCCATACAGGTTTTAATACTAAGAGGAACTGATTCCTATTATTTATTTGTCCATAGGTGCAAGGACATTCACTAGCTATACAGCTATTTTTTTGTGAAACAAAAAAAAAAGAAAACAGTAGATATCTCAAGAACTAGTCTCCTTCCTTCAATCTTATCCATGACAGAGAACCAATGTGCACAGACAGTTTGCTCTACTCTGCAGTGACCTTTCTTCTACAAGGCATGTGGAACATGTTAATCCCTTTACATTTTGTTTTACAAGTGTCATCCAGGACTCTGGGGACTAATAAAATATCAGTTAACGACTGTTTTAGGGAGCAGCAAACCAAGACGGATAAATCACTTTAATTTGCTCCAGTGCAAGAAGGTGAGGCAGCATATAGCTTTAACAAAAGACAGACACAACTCCAAAATACCGCTGCCGTCACTCTTTCAGGTCACAGTTAATGAAGTCTCTTATGAGCCCCTTAGAATACTTTAGCAGACAACAGTCACTTTAATTAAATCTGCCCCAAGAGACACAACCACTTATAAATCAAAAGGGAAAGCTGAACTACATATCACTACAAATATACACACGTGTGTGTCTATGTGTGTGTGCGTGTGTGTGTGTGTGTGTGTGTGTGTGTGTATACATATATATACAGAAACCATATTCATGCTTAACAGACAGCTTTTATACAAGTAGCAATTACACTACTCTAGTAAAATGGCTAATACAATCTTACTGTGTTTATTCTGCCACCAAACAAACAGACAGGCATGTAAATAAATAAACTGTATGCTTTATCCACACTTAGAAATGTGTTATTAGTCATATCCATTTCAAATGTTGTACTGTGGGACCTACTGAGACTGGATTCTCAAGCAGTGATGTAGATGGAAACTTAGATAAGAAGTGGATAGCTATTTGAGAAAAAATGATCACCAAGCAATAGCCCAGTATGATGATGTAGTCAAATTAATCACTATGCCAACCAATCAAAAAGTGACTGTTCTGGAAGTTGGACCAATCAGAAGGTATTGTTAAAAGAAACTGTTAACAGGAGTACATTATAACTGCCACTAAAGAAGCAAAGGGCCTTTACATGAAGCAAACATGCACACTCAGAAGGAAGGAGAAGGTCGCTGCTGTGAAAAGATGGCACAGAATATTACAGTTTAATAAATAACGTTCAGCAAGCACAGAAAACACAGAAGAAAAGAGAACTGTATCAAATAAAGCAGTGGGATGCAGCAAAGGATGCTAGCAAAGTAAAGGCTCAAACTGAATAAGGTAAAGGCACCTCTGTAGAAGAATATATCCAACACATTTAAAATGTACAGAAAAGAAGGCAGGGAATGACAGAGTGACGTTTACAAGGTAGAGGGTAAGTTGCTATTTGTGGGCGGGGGCGCAGAAGGTTGGAAATGAGAGAGTGAGGTTTACAAAAAAGCATTCCTATGGTATGTCTTACGGTAAACACCAGTACTGATGGTATGATCCTGTACTTTCTCAATATAAAGATCTAGGAACTCAATGTATTTATTTATTTTCAAGATAGTCCATTGGGCCAATAAGAACCCATTTTTAATGGAGTCCTGGGGAGAAAAACTCCAATTACAAAAAATTACAGCAGTTTACAATTTCTATCATCTGTAGGTTAAAGACAAAGCTTAAAAAAACAGTGGTGACAAAAAGATTACAGCAGTTTACAACATCATTCATTTGTGGGTTCAAGACAAAAGTACAGTTTTGTACCCACCATAAATGTAGATGTTCGAGTGTTCACCCTGCTGCAGTCATCACACTTGGGTTATCCTGTCGTCAGGCAGTCCCGCAGTCGGCCGGAATTCCAAAGTCTTGGTCCGGCGTCAATTGCTGTCACCTCTTCCCTGACGTCAGTGCGCCAGGGGTATATATAATGCAACCAACGCCATTTTCTTCAGTTTTTCTTGCCCCAGATGTCAGGTGCCCCCAAAAAGGTGGTCAGAAATTAGTACCAAATGGAGTAACCTCTGCACAAACACAAAATCCCTTCAGCTATAAGCAAACACATCAGTAAGGAATTGAAGAGATTTAGCCAGTAGATCAGAGGGGATGGAGGGAGGGTAACCTGGACTGCAGCAGGGTGAACACTCGAACATCTACATTTATGGTAGGTACAAAACTGTACTATGTTCATCGTGTTACCCTACTGTAGTTATCACACTTGGGTTGAATCCCAAAGCTAAGGAAGGGTGGAGGTATCAGAGAGGGTTAGTGGAGGCTATAAAGCCCTGCAGAACTGCAGTGGCGAAGCCTGCCCTGGTCTTAGAGTAAAGAGGTAAGTGATAGTGTTTGGTAAAGGTGTGTACTGAACTCCAAGTTGCAGCTTCTAAAATCTCCTTGGTTGGAACCCCCCTGAGAAAGGCTGTAGAAGTAGCTGTTGCCCTGGTAGAGTAGGACCTAATGGTAGCAGGGACTGGTTTCCCATGATGGGTAGAGCAGAAACGTGTGCAATGACCTATCCATTTAGAAATGGTTTGTTTTGATATAGCCTTCCCTTGAGAAGCTGTAGCATAAGATACAAAGAGCTGGTCAGATTTTCTGAAAGCCTTAGTTTTGTCCAAGTAGTAACGAAGTTGCCTGTGAATGTCCAAGGAATGCAGGAGTCTCTCACCTTTGTTCTGTGGATTTGGGAAGAAGGTGGGTAAGTGGATGGTTTGATTTAAAGCCACACTGGAAACCACCTTAGGCATAAAGGAAGGATTAGTTCATAGAGAAACTCTGTCTTGATGAAAAATGAGGAAAGGTTCCACTGCCATTAGTGCCTGTAGCTCTGAGACTCTTCTAGCTGAAGTTATTGCTAGCAGCAGGGCAGTTTTCCATGATAGGAACTGAAGATCTGCAGAGAATGCTGGTTCAAAGGGGGGTAGCTTTAGTTTTTCCAGAACAAAATTGAGGTCCCATGTTGGTGTAGGAGCTCTCCTGGGTGGTCTAATGTTTTTTGCCCCTCTGAGGAACTGCCTTAGAAGAGGATGTGAAAATAAAGGTGGATCCGTGTTGTAGTGAGCTGAAATAGCTGAAGCATGGATTTTAATGGAGGAAAAAGAAAGTCCTTTGTGCAACATCTCAGCTAAATACTGTAGAATGTGAGGCATGTGAGGCTGAATTGTGTCTTGGCCTTTAGCTTGGTTCCAAGCACAAAACCTTTTCCATTTGTCCGAATAAGCCTTCCTGGTGCTTGGTCTCCTGGCTTCCAGAATAACATCCAGAACTGCTTGGGAAAGAGGAGCTGATTGGATGTTTACTAGATTTGCCATGCAGCCAGATTTAAAGTTTTGAGCTGGCTGTGTAGAATCTGATTGTTTTGTTGTGTGAGCAAATGGGGGATATGAGGCAATATCCATGGTGGGCTGTGGGCCATATTTCTCAATAGCGGGTACCAGTGCTGGCGTGGCCAGTCTGGGGCTATGAGAATCAGCTGTGGTCTCTCCTTTTTGACTTTCAGAAGAACCTTTGTGAGGAGAGGCAATGGAGGGAAGGCATATACTGTCAGGTTTTTCCAAATGAAAGAGAGTGAGTCCACTTTCCAAGATTGATGGTGAAATGTCCTTGTACAAAATTTTGTTAGTTGATAGTTTTGAGGACTGGCAAACAGGTCTATGTTTGGAAGGCCCCATTTTTGAGTTATCATTGCAAATATTTGTGGATCTAGTTTCCACTCGTGGGGATCCTTGATGTTTCTGCTGAGGTCATCTGCCAATGTGTTCTTCTGTCCTGGCAGGAATTGAGCTTGTAACTGAACTTGGTAAGCCAGAGCTGTGTTCCATAAGATCATTGCTTGCCTGCATAGAGGGTAGGAATGTGTACCCCCTTGTTTGTTTATGTACCACATAACTGTGGTGTTGTCCGTCTGTATTGCCAGTTGTCCTGGATGTAATAGATCCTTGAAGGCTGTCAGAGCTTTCTGTACAGCTAGCATCTTTTTTTGATTTATGTGCAGATTTCTTTGATCTGCAGTCCATAGACTTTGAACGCATTGCCCTGCCATGTGTGCCCCCCAGGCGTAATCTGAAGCATCTGTTGTGATAGTTTGCCTGGCTGGGGGCAAGGTGAAAGGCTGACCCTTGTTGAGGTGACATGCCTGTGACCACCATAGAAATTCCTGTTGTAGGCAGGGAATGAGAGATATCATTGTGTCCAAGCTGTGGCTGTGTTGAGACTATACACTTTTTAGGTACCACTGTAATTTCCTCATATGCAGCTTTGCCAATGGTATTATTAGTATGCAAGATGCCATGAAGCCCAAGGCCTGCAGAATTTGTCTTGCAGTTAATTGGGTCTTTGTTGCCATTGTCTTGAAATATTGAGTCAGTTGTAGTTGCTTGTCTGGCGTAAGATAAGTCTTCTGGGCCATTGTATTCAAGCTGGCACCAAGGAATGTCATTTTTTGTGAGGGTACTAGTTTTGACTTCTTTTCGTTTACTGTGTACCCCAGGCAGTTTAGTAGATGCTTTACAAAGGCCAGATGATGTAACAGAATGTCTTTGCTTTCTGCTTGGATGAGGCAGTCATCCAGGTATGGATATATTTGAATTCCTCTTTGTCTGCAGTATGCATTTACTGGTGCCAGGCATTTTCTGAAGACTCTGGGCGCAGTAGATAAGCCAAAGGGCAGTGCAGAGAATTGGTAATGGGTTGAACCTGCAATGAAACGGAGGTATCTTCTGCAACTTTGTCTGATAGGGACATGCAGGTATGCCTCCTTGAGGTCCAACGTTACTAGCCATGCTGCCTTGCCCAACATGGGAAGTAGCTGCTGTAGTGTTAGCATCTTGAATTTGGGAACTTGTAAGTAAGTGTTTAGAATTGAAAGGTCCAGAATTGGTCTCCAGGCATTGTCCTTTCTGGGCACTAGAAAGAGTCTTGAGTAAAATCCTTGGCCTTGCTCTCGAGTAGGTACCAGTTGAATGGCTCATGTCCATGAGAGCTGTAATTTGTTTTTGTGCCTCTGCCCATTGATTTTGTGGCAGGTTTGGCATTCCTCTTTTCATTGGCAAGGTGTGGAAATGGAATCTGTATCCTCATAAAATTATGTCTAGGACCCATTTGTCCTTTGTGACAATGTGCCAGTTGTCTGCAAAAAGTGCTAGTTTTCCCCCCAAGGGGGCTGCCAAGAGAGTATTGCTTGGCCAGATGAGGTGGAAGTCATTGAGTTTGCCTTCTGGTGGATTGGGACCTGTCTTCTCCTCCCTTCTGTGTTGTAGTGCCCCATTGGCGAGGTTTATACTGGGCTTGTGGTTGTCCTCTGCCCCTTGGGCATCTGTATTTACCCCTCTGTGGTTTGTCAGAAGCTGGAAAGGACCAATTTTTTGTTGGCCAGTTTCTGCTGAAGCAAGGGGGTTGTACCTGTAGGAAATCTTTGACTGTCTGCATAGATTTTGCCTTATCCTCCATTTTCTTTAAAACTTCTTCTGCTTTAACTCCAAAAAGAACATCCTGCTGTAAGGGAGCATCTAGTAGCTTTGCTTTAACATGATCAGGCAAAGTTTGTTCCTTTAACCAAGCATGCCTACGTATAACAGACCCAGTGACAGCTGCTCTGCAGGAGGCCTCCAGAGAATCAAACCCACATTGTAAGGTATGTTTGCCCACCTGCTCAGTGGCGTGCAACAGATCCTGTACTTCTTTCAATTCAGATTGTTGAGGGAGTGGTCATTCTTTGCTTAAATTGAGAGATTAGAAATTGCTGATACTTAAGCATGTGAAATTGGTACTGGGTTTTTAGCCATAGAAGCCTTAGCCCCCTTGGGACCCTGGGAGATAGTCTCTGGATCAGCTACAGGGCTTTTGTAAAGAAATTTGTGGGAATCAGGCACTCTATAGTATCTGTCAGGCTTAGCCGGAGCAGGAGGTAGAGAGTCTGGGTTGAAACTGGATTCTAAGTAAACATCATCCACAATGTCCAAAACTGGTGGGATGGCAAGTGGTCTGTGTTGGGGGAGTAAAAGAAACTCTCTCAGCCTTTTCTTCGAGTCAGAGTAGTCCTGACCTTCCCAGTGAAAATGTTCCCTCATAGTGTGCAAAGTTTCCCCAAAGGAGTAGTCTTCAGGAGGAGAAGCTGAGTCCTCAGCATCAGAATCTTCATAAGGAGAGAAGGAATAGTCTTGGTCCCCAGAGGAGTCTGAAGAAATGGACACTTGTTCAGAGGATGCATAATCTTCCTCTTGTCTAGGCCTTTTGTCAGGAGGAGGCTGGGAACCCCTGATTAAAGAAATCAAATCTTCAGCCATTTTGAGCATCTGTTTCTTAGGCATGGGGCCTTGAACAGGAGACTGAAGTGCAGTCCTTTTAGATTTAGTAGGAGTCTTAGTCTTAGAAAACGTTTTAATGGTGAGGGTCGTCAGTCTGAAAACGCCTTCAGAAACCGATGGTGTTTCTGTAGCACCGACGTCCTTTGTAGCAATGTCGTCGGAAGGGCCTGAACTAAATGGCTGCGTCGGCCTGGTGCATTCCGCCAAAAATTGCATAGCGGTCTCGGGTTCCAGATCTGTGGTAGTCAGGGGCTGCGTCGGAGCCTCACTGAGGACTGGAGAACCGGAGACCGGCTCAGCCGAGGCCTCGGAATCTGGCTTAGGCCTGGGCTGTCTGTCCTTATCCTTGCGTTTTTTGTGCATGCCGGTAGTCGGTTGCTCCGATGGCATGGTGTAGTTAAATTTCCTACCGAAGTAGTGCCGTGCAAAATCAAAGCGTCTTTTAATAGTACGCTTATTAAACCTAGCACAAAACCGACAAGTAGTGACATCGTAGTCTGGGCCTAGGCAAGGTATGCAATAAGAATGAAAATCCTTATGAGGTATTTGCTTCCCACAAGAAATACAATTGTTAACTTTTTCTAACATCGGTCTGAGGCAAGAAAAGTTTCCCCAACGGGGTACTTAGCTTTATAGAAGACTTCGGTCTGAAATTCGAATTCGAAAATCTCAGGAGTCGGCCGGCCGGCACTTGCGAACTGCTTCTGCTTCGGGCACCGCGCGGCAAGAAAGACTGAAGAAAATGGCGTCGGTTGCATTATATATACCCCTGGCGCATTGATGTCAGGGAAGAGGCGACAGCAACTGATGCCGGACCAAGACTTTGGAATTCCGGCCAACTGCGGGACCGCCTGACGACAGGATAACCCAAGTGTGATGACTGCAGCAGGGTAACACGATGAACATCAAACATTAAGCAAAAAAAAAGCATTGCTGTAGTAGATATATAGTTTCTTGAGTGGAGTAGTAGGATTAGAGAAGAATAACTTGTCATTGCAGTTGGCTTATTATTTGGAGTCTGGTAATATATGATATAGTTGCCTGAAGGGAGTGGAGAATAGGTTATGAGGGGTGGGAGCAGGAGCATTCCCATGAGGATGTTAGATGTGAGTGCAATGATTTTTTAAAAGCAGGGAGGTTGGTGGTGATGCGGATGGAGGGAGGAAGGGAGTTCCATAGGTGTGCCAGGGCAATGGACAGGAGGTTTTGTTCTGGAGAGCGAAGGAGTTTGTACAGGTCCATTAGGTTTTGGTTATTAGATCTTAGAAGTCTTTGTGGCAGGTGCATTTTAAAGGTAGAGCTGAGGGAGGGACAGATGGAGGGATGAAAAATGAGTTTGTGAGCAAAAGTGAGCTGTGTATAGGAGAGATAGTTGGGAAGCTCTAGCCAGTTAAGTTTGTGGAGAGATGCACAGTGATGGATAGATGATTTGTGGCTAGTGGCAAATTTGGCAATTTTATTATAACAAGAGGACAGTTTTGTTTTGAGAGATGATTGTAGGTTTGTTAGGAGAGGGGCACCATAAAGGAGGGAAGGGATGAGGAATGTAGTAGCAAGAGTGATCTTAGTAGATGTAGTGAGGAATTGATTGTGTCAGTAGAGCATGCCAGGTTTTTGGTGTTTTTTTTTATGTTTAGGTGTAGGTGACTATTGAATTTAAGTTGGTCATCAATCTGGACTCCTAGTAGTTTGGTTTCAGATACCAGTTCAAGACGTGTGCTATTCTGGCTAGTGATGGAGAATAGATTTCTATCAATGGTGTTGGTTTTTGAGGGGGTAAATACCATAAGTTTGGTTTTTGATGCATTGAGTGCTAGATGATTGTCCTACATCCACTGTTCTGTGGTAGAGAAGGCGTCTTGAGTCAGTTTTAAGAGAGTGGGGATGGATGAGGCTGCACAGATCATTGTAGAATCATCTGCATATTGAATAAGTTTAGCATGAGGAATTGAGTAGAAGAAATCATTTATGAATATATTGAAAAGGAGAGGACCCAAAATGGAACCTTGGGGGACACCAGTGGGTGTGTTAAGGAAAGAGGAGATGGCTTTTTTCCACTTGACTGCTTGTTGCCTGTTGGAGAGATAGCTGGTGAACCAACTGAGAGAGTAAGGGGATAGGTTTAGGTTAGACAGCTTAGTTAGGAGAAGGTTGTGAGAGATAGTATCGAAGGCCTTAGAGAGGTCAAAAAAGAGGGTAGATACAGTAGAGCCAGAATCTCTGGCTTTATTTATAGTTTCCAGGAAGGAAAGGAGGGCAGTCATGGTGCTGTGACTGGGTCTGAATCATTTTTGTGTGGAAGTTAGTAAGTTATTATCTAGGAGATAGGGAAGGAGTTGAAGATGGATACATTTCTCTAGGAGTTTTGATATAGGAGAGAGGATGGAGATGGGACGAAAGTTAGTAATATTGTTATTATTGCCTCCTTTGTGCAGGGGAATGATGTAAGCCCTTTTCCAGAGTTTGGGTACAAGACCTTCTTGAATAGAGCGAATGATTAGGATGCTGATGGGGAAGGCAATGGCTTCGGCAGCTATGCTGAGGAAGGATGAGGGAATGTTATCGGGGGCATTGGTGCATGGTTTCAGCTTTTGCAGGAGTTTTCTTATGGTAGAAGTAGGAGTGGGTTTTAGGGGGAATGGTGGGAGTTGAGAGACTGGGGATAAAGGGGGAGACAAGAATGGGGATGCAGAAGTAAGGGGTGAGGAGTTATTAGAGAAAGATGAGGTTAGTTTGGAAATAGAGTCTATGAAGAAGGAGTTGAATTGAGTAGCCAGATCTATATCTAGTGCATTTGGGTCTAGGCATGGGTTTTCTGTTGAGCCAGGTTTTAGGAGAGTAGTGATCCCTTTCCAGAATTTTTGAGGATTGGTTTTATGGTTATTTTGGAGTAAGGAGATGTAATTCTGTCTGTCTGCTGTGATAAGCTTTATAACTGTATTACGAAGTGATTTGAATTCATTAAGGGTGGTGGGAGTTTTATTTCTTTGGTACTGTGCCCAGGTTTTGTCTCTGCGTCGCATGGCAGTTAGTGTGTTTTTTGTTAGCCAGGGGGTGGTGTTGTTTCTTATTCTTTTGGTTTTTAATGGGGCAAAGCTATCCAGCAGTTTTAGGAAAGTTGTATTGAAGTGTTCAACAGCATTATCCAGGGGTAGAGTTTTTAGGGGGTTCCAATTTATTGATTTTAGGGAGTCTGAGAAGGTTATTGGGTTGAAGTTTTTTAGGTGAGTGCTGATGTAATTATGAGTTACATGTAGTGGAGATAGAAGACGTCTGGTGAAAATGGGAAGGTGGTCACTGAGGGAATCAGGAAGAGTTCCACTATCAGTGTAGTAGTGGGGGTGAGAGACTAAGATCCAGTCTAGGGTACTGCCACTGGAGAAGTCTTTAGAGGGCCTGGTAGTGAGGTTGATGAGCTGAGAGTACTTATATAGGTTGATGTTTAGGGGGTGTGTAGGGGAATGAATGGGAGACCAATTAATATTTGTGTCTCCCATGATAATAGTTTCATTACTGATATTGGTAGAAAGCCAGGATAGGATATCCTCAAGTACTGAGGTATTGTCTCCCGGGAGAATGTAAAGTAAGGCTATGCAAATGTGTTTGTGTTTATTTAATTGAAATAGTGCTAATACTAATTCTGCATCGGAGAAGTGAGGGATGGGTTTGTTATAGGGAGTAATGGAAAGGGTGGATAAGTAGAGTAGAGCTACCCCACCACTCTTTTTGTTGGCCCTGTCCTTTCTGATGATAGAGTAGTTTGGTGGTACTATTTCAGCATCTTTTATGTGAGGTTTTAACCAGTTTTCGGAAATAGCTAAGATGTCAGGTTTGTTGTGGAGAAGCCAGGCATACAGGATGGGGATTTTTGTCAGCTATGCTTTGGGCATTTAGAGATGCTAATAGGATGGATTTAGATGTAGGGGAAGTGATGTTAGGGCCTGGGTTAGGGTGTATATCTCCAGATAGAAGTATGCTTGTTAGGTGTTGAATTATGGTGATGAGGTGTTTGGATTGCTTTGCTTGTATGCTGTATAATGTCTGATTTGTGTGGATATTGGAGGTTAGGGAGGGGCTGGAAAGTTTATAAGTATTGATTAGTTTGTAGTGAAAAAATAGATGGTTGTTAATGGGATACAGTGCAGGGAAGATTGAGACAAATGAATGTAAGTGAGTTGAAGGGAGTGAGCTGGTTGTGTGAAGTAATGGTGTGTGATTAGTGGAGTTGGGATGGGTAAGGTAGTGGAGATAGGTAAGTTTCAGAAGTAGTAGTAGTTGGATTGAGTATGATAAAAGTTTTGTGAGCATGTTGAGGCTTTGATAGAGTAGAATATGTAGTGTAGGGAAAAGGGTTAGAGATAGATTTTGTGTTGTTTAATATGAAGGAAAGTATGAGGAGATAGATTTTGTGTTATTTAATGTGAAGGGAAGTGTGAGGAGATGGGTTATAGGGGGAGGGGGTATGAAGAAGATGGTGGAGAAAGGAGTGGAGCTGAATAGGTAGAGAGTAAGTAGGAGAGGGGTGTGGTATGTAGGGGAGGGGTTAGGAAGAGTATGGTGGTGAAAGGGGAGGAGTGTAATAGATAGAGAGGAAGTAGAAGTGGTTAAGTGAGTATAAGTGTAGATGCACTGGGGGTGGGTGGGATTTGGGGGTAGGGTAGGTGAGTAGAGTGAGCCTGCAGGGCGAATGGAGCAGGATACACCTAAGGAAGGTAGGCAGCAGGACAGTGTGAAAAACAATCAGTCTGGTGAAGGTAAGTAGAAAGGAAGGTAAGCAGGGTGGTTAATGGGATTCTTGGGGTGCAGTACAGAGGGAAAGGAGAAGGCAGATTCCAGAGGTGGAGATGGGTAGAACTGTTGTTTAGCAGTTAAGAGAGAGAAGACTATTTATATGTTTTATTGTAGTGCATGGGAAGGAGTGAGGGAAAAGGGGCTATAGATGGGTAGACACTGCCACCTAGTGGACAGAACCCGAATTTGTAAGGAGAGGAACCACTAAAGCAGATTGATAGGTGTAGGAAGGAAGGCAGCTCTGAAATAGGGAAACAGGAGCCAGGGATGAGGCAGGTATGAGGGGAGTTCACAGTAAGAAGGGTATGGCTGCAGGCGATTCTGGCTGGGATCCTTTACTAGCACCAGGCAAGTGATATAATAATTTCTCACGTAAATTGCAGTAGGGATAGTAGCTTGTTACATACTTTCTTTAATCCTTTTACTCTCTCTTGTGGGAGAAAGGTAGAACTGTCCCTGTAGGGAGTCAGGCAAACAGAGTGAGACTTGCTATCCTGGGAATGGTCCTGGATATCCAGGAGGGCTGGGACAGTAGACAAAGCGAGCTTAGGAGAAAAAAGCTGAAGAGTTTCTTTAATCCTTTTACTCTCTCTTGTGGGAGAAAGATAGAACTGTCCCTGTAGGGAGTCAGGCAAACAGAGTGAGACTTGCTATCCTGGGAATGGTATTGGATATCCAGGAGGGCTGGGCCAGTAGACAAAGCGAGCTTAGGAGACAAAAGCTGAAGAGTTTCTTTAATACTTTTATTCTCTCTTGTGGGAGAAAGATAGAACTGTCCCTGTAAGGAGTCAGGCAAACAGAGTGAGACTTGCTATCCTGGGTATGGTCTTGGATATCCAGGAGGGCTGGGCCAGTAGACAAAGCAAGCTTAGGAGAAAAAAGCTGAAGAGTGGGAATATGGGATAGCAGGCCAGGAACACGCAGCAGACACGAGAGGAATCAGGGATTTAAATACGAGTAAATGACCAGTTGAATATGAACTTCAAGCAGCTGGTCAAACCATTCATGGCGCTTCTGTGATTGGGCGATGTTTTATTATCATGTGCTTAAATGGAGTGCATTTTAGCATTTTGTATTTGGTCTGATGAAGCTTAACTGCGAAAGCGCTTACCTTTTGTTGCAATAAATATCACGGACTGTCTTTATCACTGGAGGACTTAGTGATTGTGTTTTCCTGCCTCAGTGCCTACACTTTCCTGTTGGATATTTTGTCTACTGGAGGAATTAGTGACTGTGTTTCTTTGATTTAGTAATCGCATTTTCCTGCCTGGTTCCTGCCTGGTTTATCCGTTGCTTACTCGTTATATTATCTAAGTTATTTATATTCATTCAGCAACAGAGTATTTATCCCTTGGTCTGCACCTTCTTTGTTTTGTACTCATAACATAATGGTTAAAACTGCTGTAGTACTAAATAAATGCTTGCTTAACACTCATAACATAATGGTTAAATTGGTACTAACTGCTGTAGTACTAAATAAATGTTTGCTTAACACTCATAACATAATGCTTAAGATTAGTACTAACTGTTGTAGTAATAAATGCTTGCTTAACACTCATAACATAAGGGTTAAAATTGGTACTAACTGCTGTAGTACTAAATAAATGCTTGCTTAACACTCATAACATAAGGATTAAGATTAGTACTAACTGCTGTAGTACTAAACAAATGCTTGCTTAACACTCATGGTTAAGATTAGTACTGACTGTTGTATTGTAATAATAAATGCTTGCTTAACACTCATAACATGAGGGTTAAGGTTAGTACTAACTTAAAAGTCACCAGCAAAAGTGGCTGGATAAGTGGCTGCAGCTAGACCTGTCAAAAACTATTCTGAAAGAAATAGACATGGTTACTATGTCATTTAGCACATTAACAGGCATTCTACAGTCTGCAACTGCTGGTATTTTCTCTTCTAATTTTCTTAGATTTACACCAGTTTTCATGTCCTAAACTATAACACCACAGTGTCATAATCTGGCCTTGGAGAGCGTGCCTAGTCCCTGCAACACTCACTTTAAATCCTGTCTGCTGAGCACACACAACATGCAGCACAAGAAACAAACAAAAGCATATAAGGACATATGAAGATATACTTGCTGGACTTAAAATCCATTCATAGTCACATGATGAACGGTATAACCTGACAAAGGCCAAAGGATGAAAGTAATAATCACTCATTGCAGTAGGTCACCTAGAAAATCAGGTAATACAATGCATTCATAGTTATTGTACCAGATGGTGGAGGGCTTGTGCAGTGAGAAATTGATGGAATTCCCAGCAAGTCATACTTAAACCTGCAAGATGGCCTCAGCCATAGAACATCCTAAAAGCAAAAGCTTAGAATGCCAAATCTTCTAACACAAAGATGCCAAATAAGGAACCCATCTTAGAATCATGGTCCAAATAATACTGCTTGGTGAAGGTGGGAAGCCTGGTCCAAATAATACTGCTTGGTGAAGGTGGGAAGCCTGGTCCAAATAATACTGCTTAGTGAAGGTGGGAAGCCTGGTCCAAATAATACTGCTTGGTGAAGGTGGAAAGCCTGGTCCAAATAATACTGCTTGGTGAAGGTGGAAAGCCTGGTCCAAATAATGCTGCTTGGTGAAGGTGGGAATCCTGGTCCATATAATATTGCTTGGTGAAGGTGGGAAGCCTGGTTCAAATAATACTGCTTGGTGAAGGTGGGAAGCCTGGTCCAAATAATACTGCTTGGTGAAGGTGGGAAGCCTGGTCCAAATAATACTGCTTAGTGAAGGTGGGAAGCCTGGTCCGAATAATACTGCTTGGTGAAGGTGGAAAGCCTGGTCCAAATAATGCTGCTTGGTGAAGGTGGGAAGCCTGGTCCAAATAATACTGCTTGGTGAAGGTGGAAAGCCTGGTCCAAATAATGCTGCTTGGTGAAGGTGGGAATCCTGGTCCAAATAATATTGCTTGGTGAAGGTGGGAAGCCTGGTTCAAATAATACTGCTTGGTGAAGGTGGGAAGCCTGGTCCAAATAATACTGCTTGGTGAAGGTGGGAAGCCTGGTCCAAATAATACTGCTTGGTGAAGGTGGGAAGCGACAGTGTTACAAGAAACAGTGTGGTGACAGCAATAAGCAGTAAGAGGGTGATTCAGAGACAATTTAGAAATGTGTTAAATGGAGACATTTTTTGAACAACCAATGGAAGCCTACACACAAGTAGTGGAGCAGTCCTTAACAGCAGCATTTCCTAAAGACGTATTTGCTGCTTCATGTAAAAACACAGTGCAGACGGCAACCCACTTGGACAAGGTTTCTTAGAATTTCCCTGTCCCCCCTACCGTACAGCAAAGGAGATAAGTGTTTGGTCTTCGAGAGCACATGTATTATCTTCAGATTTGAGCTGTGGAGTACAGCAGGGCATGAATAGCTATCTACCCTCTAGCTTGAGCAATTACAAATAAAGCAGGAAGGCAAATGCACTGGTGACAATTCTAACACCATCTTTTCATAGAGTGTAGTAGCTTATAGCAAAGACACACTTATGATCCTCTTGAAAGATACAATACAGTTCAATATAAATGATCTGAAATTGTAAGATCCTGCAAGAATTAATAAAAAGAAAAAACAGCCTTTTACAAGACTAAAACCTTGAACTGCCAAACTAGCTGGTTCCGTGGGGATAGGCACACATTTGTCAGTTAAAAATTTCAGCTCTCAAGAAGAAGAAAGGCTCTTCAAAAGTGGATAACAATTCTGATACCTTTTAACTTAAGAAACTGTAAAACCAATCACTTCTGGTCTACAGTTTTGCAAATAACATAGTTCTTTCCCTTGTAAAGCTTATCGCAGTGCTTTAACAAATAATTCAACTGTGAACAAAGACAACTATCTCTGACGTTCTACAGGGCAAACCTATGCAACAATAACATAAATTCCAGTCACTGTTTTCCATTCTTTCCTTCAGGAAAGCTCACATAACGCAGAAATCCTATGGATAATGACAGAATATACTGGAGACTTCCATTTGACAAAGACAGTGGCTTTCTGCTTCAACAATCACATCCACTACAGAGTTTCATTCTGCCTTTAGACCACATCCAACAAACTGCAACAAGCCTATAGCATCTCACAGCACAAACAGCACAGTGAATAAAAACGTCAAATCTGTACCTTCGCAATGAAATACTTCAGTCAAGCGGTATGTGGATTCCTATTATTTAAACAATAATCATTTGAAAAGCTGATATTCAAAAGTAGTACAGGCTCCCTGCCAAAGTGCTATTCTTTAGTCTGCAAACTGGATACAGTGAATACCCAACCTTTTCAGGCTGTCTGGTGAAAAATTGTTGAAAGTATAAAATGAGAGTTAAAGGAATGTTTCAGTGGTTGGGAAAAAAATAACCCTTTGGTTAAAATAGGACATGCAGTCTATCTCATGATGAACAGAAATGGATTTAAGCATTGCCAGCTCTGGCACCAGGTGACTCCCGACTTACCTTAGCTAGCCATTGGACGTGCGCATATGGCATCACTCATTCAAGGTGGTTACTTATTTTTATAATGTTCTGGACAGGACTTGATATGCAAGGTGGTAAGAAAAGTGTGAGAAGCTTTATCAAATAAAGAGAAGGAAAAGTCAGAATTATCATAGCTTAATAACATTTCTGGGAAATAATTCCAAAGGACAAATATATGTGGCATGTGAAAAGAAGTCAGCATTTATAGACATGGCCCTCTTTATTACACAGCATCATTCAAATGTGAAGTTTAACTGTTTAGATAAAATATGCATATGCCTCATTTGCTGTCTATGTACTAAAACTGAAATGTAATGGTATACATGCACTGTTAAATGGGGAATATTATACAGATGAATGGGAGTTTAACATTTTAATGTACTTTATACCATTTCTAACATGACGAATACCTTTTAAATTATATACACCTCAGTCTTATAATGTATATTTTTTTTTACTGGAAAGTCATGCTGTCTGTAAAAAATGCATGTAATGTGGAGCTTTTCTCCCTGCATCTCAGACAAAGTCAGACTTGCCCAGTAAAAAGGCAAATAAAGGCAGTGTCAGTGGTGCAACACATAATACATTCACCTTTACTACAGAAAGCTGGCTGACACTGCAGTAAAACAATTGGGAATGTGGGTGCTGCACTCCTAAATGTGTTGTCCTTTAGATAAGATGCTAAACCTGGTGTCCCATCTGCTTGAGTTGGTGGTAGCTCAGATGGATGTAAAAGATCCTATGAAATGTTTCAAAAAGTGTAGGGGAAGTTCCCTAATGCCATGGCCAAATTTCCCCTTCAAATATAAATACCAGCTTGGGACTCCCCTGACAAAAAGGCCACTAGCCTAGTGGGACTAACTTGGTCAAACATTATTAATAAATTAATTATTGTGTCTCTGTCGTTCACACTGAAATTTTGAAAAAATTCAGGGGTTAAAAAGAGGCACAACATGAAGAACAGAGGGTTCGTTCTGCAGCCGCTAAGAGAAAAGACACAACATCATGCTAAAAGAAAGTTCAAGGACGGATATTCGCCAATAAGGCTAAGGAAGGCTATGCTTCTTTAAATCATGTGCTGATACCGAAATAGAGTCATTGTTTTCTTGTTCTATCTCAAATCCAACTCCCTTTTGTTTCACAATGGCAATGGTACATATAAATTAGGATTTGTGATAATAACGGCATGTGGTTTTCTAGAGAAAAAATATCACACCTGTCATTTCAACACTTTGTAAAGAAACGGGAATGTATTGCTGAGTGAGTTAAAAAGAATGACTCTTGGATTAGTGAACCTGGAACTAGTAGTGCAAGCTGCTGCAAGATGACAACCCTGGTTGGAGTAGCTTTTTTTTGCCTTTTTTGTTACTCTCGTGTTTTAAAAGTTTGTGATTGTTTCTCAGTCAGTGCAAATACTCCACAAAAGCAAAAGGACGTGATCATATTCCCTGTTTATCTCATAACAAATAACTAATACTTTTTTAAAGAAAAAACTTGTCTAGGTCCTGCTAAATTACAGTACATGATAGTGACTCTTCCTGGCCAGTTAAAACATATCATTTTCCTCTGGAGATTTCTTACAAAGCTATAAGGGGATTCTGCCTCAGCTATCTATTTTCACTCTGTTTCTATAACATCAGTCTGCTGCTGTGTATAATTCAGACAGTATGAAGTGCTAATGCAGATTTATGTGGTAATGCTATCCTCAGTGAAAAGCAACAGATGTTTCCAAGTTTATAAAATGAATTACCGATTGATTTATTAGCAAAAAGAGACACGGATAAACACATACGTAAATTCTTGTGCTGTGTAGCTGTCAACCTCCTGTCTTAAGAATCAGAAACAGACCCTTAAGCTATGGTCATTGTTTTTTTTTTTGTTTTTTTTTTTAAGTAGTGACACTACCCAATTAAAAAATTGTTAGAAAAAGAACCATGTTAGTATGCATTTCCTATAGGTTTGTATGTACTGAAATGTCCAGATTTCATTTTATGTGTAATTTCCATTTTTTTGTCACAAAATCACACATTTAGGTGCAACTCAGCAATATTTGGGAGCAATTCAGTGTTTCTTCATTTCTATCAATGTAGATTGGCAATGAAAATACAAGGAGACAAACAACAGAAACTTAGTAACAAAGTGACACAGCAGTTACGAGTTTCTGCCTTCTAGCTCAATGGTCTGAGGTTTAGTCCTGTCATACTGAGGGGTTTACTGGCTCCCCTTATAGCTGTGTGGGTTTTTCCAGTGTATTCCTGCTGTCCAGAAAGTTGCTTGAATGGCTACTCTGAACTTCCTGTATACAATGACCAAAATAACAAAGTGTCAAATCTAACTACTGAAAAACATTATCTACAACAAAAAGGTTGTCTTCCGAAAAAACATTATCTACAACAAAAAAGGTTCATTCAAAACCACAGTCTTTCTATCAAACCAGAAAATTATACCACACTCAACATTTTAAAGACTAAACAAGTAATTAATTATGTAAACCATATCTGAATTAAATAACTGTAAATCATGGGGCACTACACACTTTTTTGCCTGTATATGATGGCTTTATTTTTGCTCTTGTGATCCAAGAAACAGCTGAAAAATGTCTTGAAGTTCATTTAAACAGTTAAACAAATTAAATTAAACTCAGCTTCCCCTGTAAATTTACTAACTTAATGAATACATTTACTTGATAACCAGGTAAATGCATTGCTTAGTTAATTTTCCAGTTTGGATGCCCTTGGGCAGTTTACCCGGTACTGGAGAAATTCTTCCCAGAATTTCAGAAAACAGTTACAAGCTGGCATATGTTAACTGCAGTGGTAGTCAACCAGCTGTTACAGTATAATTTGCTGTGCTGATCTCTATGGAATATAAAAAGAACTGCTACGGTTTCCTCCCACATTCCAAAGACATGCAGTAGGTGGATTAGACACACTAAATTGGCCATAAGTGTGAGTGTGCAGGCAAGTGAGTGGTGTGAAAGAACAACCATGTCAGGGCTAGCCACCTGGTGTTGTGAGCCTTGGTTCTAGGTGATTGTCACTGTTGAAATAACACCCGACCCCATGTGCAAAAATGGGAAAAAGCAGTTGTGGATAAATAGATGGATGTTGGATGGCAATTACAACATTACACACACAAAAAGAAAAAAGAATATTTAACATAAAATGGGAAGCTGTAATAAATACTAGATTACACAAATGTGCCTTTTTTTATTTGACTAAGCACCTTTCTGTTCTCTCTGACCCCCACCCACAAGCATCACTTTAGAATCTTCCAGCATCCCTTCTGGATGCAGCCCTTCCAAACTTTGCTACAAGGTGCCAGTAATTTTTAGGTATTCTTCTGATTAACTTACTTTAGGTACTTATGGCATCAGAGTCACAGTGAAGTCAGCTGATCCCAAAGGACAAAAGCGCACAGTATATCTATACCACAGCCAATCCACAAACAAGTATCAGAATGCAAAATGGACAGTTGGTCATGGGAGGGAGGAATTTAGTGGTGAATATTAGCTAGCCTCCCTTGGAGGAAAGGCTAATGATGGATGTTTCATTTGACTACATCCTAGTAGAAATATGAGGTAGAGGTGGGGGGATGTCAGGTGAACACTGTTATCTGCAAAGGGGGGATACACAAGTACAAACCCATGTGTTTCACCTTGGATGCATTGTTGATACTCATCTCTGAACATTACAACTACAACTTAGAAATATACCTCCTGATACAATGCCATTTGACTGTCTCATCTGTCTTCATCTATGCCCCCATGTGGGGGGTGACTAAGGCAGGGAAAAAAGGGCAATGGTGACCCAAAAGATCCACAGGCTAGTGTAGCAGATAAGACAAAGAAAAAAATTACTTAAAGAGTTTTAAAATGGCTCTATGTTACTCATATCATGGAAAACTTAATATATTATTTCAGTAACAACTCAGTTCACTCTACTGCCCTATTAACTGGTGTAACTAAACTGCCTCCTGTTTATTATCCCTTTTTATTCTATACCACTGGATGTGCTTTGGCACTGAATATTAACTTGGTCTCTCATATTATCATGGTCCTCAAGAACACTAAAGGTGACCCCTAGGTAGTCATCATCCACTTTATGGCAACATGAACTCATTAGGTCGAGTATGGCCTGCATGCAGCAAATAGCCGTCACACTTCGACAGCCAACATTTTTATCCTTTACTTCCAACCCTTAATCGTTAACTGAGGCTCTATATAGTATGTGAATTTCAAAGAGTCCTTCTCTCCTCCTAATCTCTGCAAGCTTACATTCAACATTAAAAGAAATGTATCAATCTATTTATTGATTTTGTTAATTGGGTAAGTAAACTGGCCTACCTCAGATCCTTTTAAGTTCTAACATTGGTCACAAGGATTTGTAATTGAGTAAGTGAACTGGCCTACTTCAGATTCTATTTAGTTCTAACATCCATCAAAAGGATTTGTTAATTGGGTAAGTGAACTGGCCTACCTCAGATCCTTTTCAATTCTATTATTGGTCACAAGGATAAGGATGTATTTATTTTATTTATCCTTTATTGACCAGGTTAGTCCCACTAGGCTTGTAGCCACTGTTCAGTGGAGACCTGATGTGGTATTTACACTACTAGGGGAAATTTGGCCAGGCCATCCAGCAACTTTCCCTACTCTTTTCAATAGGTGCCATTGGATCTTTTACATCTACCTAAACTACAACTAACTCAAGCAGATAGCATAAGGGTTGGAGGTTGGTATAATGGTTACGCTGTTTACCTTACAGACACAAGGTGCAGGGCTTTATTCTTACATGGGGTAATTGGCTAAGCTTAAAATAGCCCACAAGGGCAGTTAGGCTAGTACTAATCTATGACTTCAGTTTAACATCTCCAAAGGATGAGGCACTCAACAGTGCAGAACCCCCCCCCCCCCACAATGTTGCACAGTTTAACATCTCCTCCAAAGGATGAGGCACTCAACAGTGTGGAACCCCCTCCCCCCACAACGTTGCACAGTTTAACATCTCCTCCAAAGGGTGAGGTACTCAACAGCGCAGCCCCCCCCCACACACACACACACAATGTTGCACAGCAGTGCCATTAATTGTTCTACCTGGTGTGCCTTCTGCAGGAAAAGTGAATCCATAACCGTTTGTGCCTCTGACAGTGCTAAATGCAATAATATGATGGACAAATACAGGACAAATGCAATACATGTAGACAGATTACAGTAGCTAATCAACCAGCTTGTTTCTGGAAGGAAACCACAATATGTGGCGATAACCAACAAAGGTACAGACAGAAGGTGCCATCTCATCCAAATCAGTGACTGAAAAACAGAACTGAACCCCAGACTGTGGGCTGTGAAGTTAGATCTTAACAAGTGGCATGTAAAAAGAAACTTAGACAACGCTACTAGGACAAACTGTTTAATCCAAAGACAGTGCATAAGAATAAATTCCTACATCGTGACAGCATGCATGCTCCACACATATTTAAAGGCATAACTAAAGGATAATTTATGAGGATGAGTAGGTTAAACACTTCGATAGACAAATGTCATGAACAAATGAATGATTTGAAACATGATTTTATTATAAGGTGCTATAATGAAGAGAATTTAGATAGGGAAATTGAGGAAGTGCTACAGTTAAGGACATCTACTTCTACACCTTACTTTGGGGCAAGTAATACCAAGGAACTGAGTGAAATAGAGACACCATTAAGAAAAGAGGAAAAATTAATTATGTTATGTTACAACTTTTAATAAGAATACTACTGACATAAAAAGAATTATAAATAATAATTGGTGTATTCTCAGATCCCTACCTGAATTATATTCCCTAACAGATAAGACCCCTAGCTTCTCATATCGTAACTGCCCTAGTTTAAAACAGAAATTGTGCTTTAAAGATATATGTATGATGATGGATAAAGAAATTATTAATAAAAACTGTGCCATCCCATGCTATAATTGTTGCTGCTGCAATGTTATTAATAGAGATAATGTGTACATTCATCCAGTTATTAGAAAAGAATATAGGTTTAGATGTTTTGCAACATGCAATACAAGACATGCAGTCTATCTTGCAACTTGCAAATCATGTACAGCTTTCTATGTAGGAAAATCTAGGAAAACTTAAAAGATATAATTATTGAGCATTGGTCCTATATAAGAAGGAATGTTAGTACAAATTCACTAGCCAAAAACACGTTAATGATTATGGAAATGGCCATATCTTTACCTTTAGGGTTATAGATAAAATTAAGAATTTGAGAAGGGGAGATATTAATAATAAACTGGAAATTAGGGAATATAAATGGATACTACGAATGAATGCTGATACCTTTTGTGTTATAAACCAAACAGCATCACTGAAACCAATACTGAAATATAAGCGAATATGTCTACATTAGTATATTTTTACTTTAAGGTTTTAGTTGCTTGTTAACTGAATAATTAGAAGGCTGAGTGTGATTAATATATAAATTGACTATTTCTTTCTGTTGTTATATACTGATGAAGGGTCGTTTGAACCTGAAAGCTTTGTCTTTGGATTAAACAGTTTGTCCTAGTAGCATTGTCTAAGTTCCTTTTTACATGTTGGTGGATATTACAAGTGAACAGTGATTCTACTCTACGTCTTGGTTTTACTCTTGATCTTAACACCTGAGTCATCATATTACCTGGGAAGCCTTGGAGATCCAACATTGTGCCTTTCAAAAATTGTAACTCCATAACAGTACATTTCTCAGATGTGTAAATAAGACTTGTACTTTAGTTTTTCCTGATTGGTCTGCTAATAACACAAGGGTAAATCATAAAGCACAGCTGACACACAATATTCTTTAACAGCAGATTAACTGCCGCTCTTAAGGCAGAAAGTCATAATGTACAACAAATACTTGGACATGACTCCAGACCAAACATTCTTCAGTTTATCAAGTCTTTCGGCTTTTCCCAGTTAGGGGTCGCCTCAGCAGATCTCCGGTCCGCTTATGATTGGCAGTGGATTTTACGGTGTCGAGTTGCCAGCCCAGTGCCCAACCTTCAGAGAAGGCACACATGCATTCACGCACCTACCTGCATGCCTTTTTAACATTAAGGACATGCAGACTCCACACAGAAGGCACTGCAGCTGAGAATCGAACCGGAGAGTCTCTTGCTATGACAACACTAACCACTGCACCACCACGGTGAGCACCAAACATTCTTCGGTAACAACTTCAGTTCTGAGTTCGGTGGTTTGGTATAATGTTAAGCTGTTATCCTCACAGACACAAGGTACAGGGTTTGACTTTCATCTTGGGAAGGGGATACTGGCTAAGTTTAAAATGGCCCAGAAGGGCAGTTAGCCTAGTTCTTATCTAAGGGATATCTGTAGAAGAGGAAGAGGCCTAGAACAAGCCTGAAGACTCAGAGAAAGAGAGAGACAGAGAGAGAAAGAGAGCTACCATCTGTAGTGCTAGTGACCTTGGCTCAATTAGCAGGCTGACTGCAGTGCCTAGAGAGCATCTGGAGTGGCCTGCTGCAGCCAACAGTCAGCTCACCGCTCTGGTGAAGTAGGAGGGGTATTCTGCACTGATTGACAGCACCTGGTGGTAGTCAGTGCAAGGGGGACATCACAGATAGGAAGAACATTGTTGGGGGGTGCTGACAGACATCCGCAGTGAGACAGGAGCAGAAAGGCATGTTTATGCTTCTCACAAAGATGCTATCAATGTATACAAAGTGCTAAGAGAAGATATAAACAGAGGTTAGGGCATAATTAAAAAGGGACCCCTCCAACCCTGCAGAGTGATGACTCTGGAAGTCTAATCTTTACTATACGAGGGAATGAATTAACACCCTAATAACGGACTGACTAAAAAGTTAAAGGACATTTAGGGAAGAAGAGCGGCAAAAAATAAATCATGAAAATCACGTAGCGAGGACTGATCTACTACACCATCACACATCCGTGCATGCCAGTAACAGCTTTCTACTGTTGGGTGGGTGTGAGGCCGGATTGACAACATGAGGTACAGACTACAAATAACCACCTCTTACCAAAGTAGCCACACTTCAGCACTGCCAAGTGTATGTTGAAAATGCATGAATATTTTATAGTGGCAACTGTAAGCACATTTCTGAATGAAATACAGACATGAGCACATTAACTAACTGGCAGCTTATTGCTTGTTTCCAACCCTCTAGTTTCTAGCTAAATAAGCCAAACTGCTCTCCACTACATTACAAATTTCTCTGTTTTAAGATTTAGATAAAGAACACAAAATGATAACACAACCACAGATCTATCTGGGGTATGTTTGTTTTTAAACGTTGACATTCCCCAGAAAGGGGCAATGATGACAATATGCTTTGAAGTTTTTGCATTCTTCAATTTTGATAGTAGTATACAAAGAACTTCAGAAACCCAAAGTGGATCACAAAATGTATTTCAGATTTGACCACAAAATAAAAGGCTTTGAAATTTCAAACTCTTGCAGCCAGTCAAGTTCTATTTAAACAGCACACATCAATGTAAACGTACCCTTTGATACTAATTATAGAGTCTGCTGCCAGGGCTTTTCACCATACACGAGAAAAAGGCCTCGTAATGTCAACTGTTTTCAAGACTGCAGTCTTAAGAGGTGGTCTTACAAGAAACAAAATGCTACAGGCTAATCCAGATAGTTTATTCTTTAGTAGAAATGAGTTGCTAAATTAAAGGAGGCAGAGGAATCTTTCAAAAAGTTGTTTTGAGAAAGATTTATCAGCTAACACATTGGTGACTTGCAATCAAGAATTCTACTTATCTGATAGCATTGTGGAAGGGAATCTGTCTGTACCAGATGGCACCAGAAGATGCCAGAAAACTAGAGGTCTGACAATAGGTGTGGAGGATTAAGGATCTAGCTCAAGGGTATAGGTTTGAGTCCCGAGCTGTGGTAGCTCTGATCAAGTCACTTAAATCAGAACCTCCCCACCTATCTGGGTAATTTTAAACAGACACACACACACACACACACACACACACACACACACACACACACACACACACACACACACACACACACACACACACACAAACACAGACATGCACACATGCACACACACATGCGCACGCACACGCGCATGCACACAGATGCACACGCACACTAAAATGGTTAAAATGAAGACTGTACCAGACTTGATTTTTCTATCCGGCAACATACTGGAGGGATAGGGCTTGGCTTAATGGTTAAAGTGTTTACCACAAGGTACAGAGTTTGAGTCTCACCTAGGGAATTATGGCTACAGCTTAAATAAGCACCCCTGGGGCTGTTTGCCAATGAAGGAGTACCTGTGTGTTAGGTAAGCCTGCAGAGTGATACTGTCACACAGAAGAACAGCAGTATTTTTCAGGAAAATGTTACTATCTTATCCAACCTCTACATTCCATCTATTTCAGGGAAGGGCTGCAGTGGCTATAAGCTGTCAGGGCTGATCCAGTGAGCATGTCAAACTGTCTGTCTCCCCCCCCCCAACCGCACCTACATCCACACACACAAGACTGTAGCCAGGCATACACCATGTATACACAGTACACGTTTTTAAAATATATTTTTATTTTATGCACTGAGATGAACTAGGTTTTAAATTAAAAAAGTGTTTTTATTTAATTAAATTATATGTGTTAATAATATCTTGTCAATTATTTTTTTATTAAGACTGCTATTTCAGGATTATTACTATGGCATTGAAAAGGTAAGCTCCAGCAACCTGTACTGTCCTTGTTTGTGTGTCTGTATTTGGATATGGAGGGGATGTGAAGTCAGTACAGAAGTAGGTGAATAATTCCAAACTCTTGGCTACAGTCTTGACCCCACTATTACCCCATTACTTCAAGGCGTTTTTCTTGCAGTCAATCCAGTTTCCAACCACAGCTTATCTGCAGCTGAACTGTGGCAAACGTGCACACAACCCAGCCCCCCCCCTAAAAAATAAATAAATTATGCCTTCTGTAGGGCTGGATCTCAGGCGCCCAGCCTGCCACTGACACTGCAGGCAAGCACTGTGCACTACTGATTCATTCTAGTGCAGGACTTCAACTGACTTTTTGGAACTGCACCAAGGCATTCATCTGATGGCCTTGTGTGCTTTAGCATATTTGAGAAACCAGCACCAAAACCTTTAATATGCACTTTATCAGGTTTATTAACTATTCAGTGCCTAACCTGAAAAAAACAAAGTAGGTCATGAACTTGGGTCATGACAGAAAATGGTCATGCTTTGTCAGCCCACCTACCTGGTTGTCAAGTAAAACAAATGCAAAACAGATTAGCCAGAAAGCATCCATCTTGACCATCATCTAACCCACCCCTCTTGAGAATCCCTGAACCTGCGTAATCACTACAGCATGACCAAATTCCATCAGGTATGTATGCAAGTCACTTTGCACACTGTACTCATGTACTGTACCTTGTTGGCACCTGTAGAAATAGCATTCAAACAGCAATGAATCTGGGACAAAGTCATACGCACTTATGACATTACATTTTTAAGTTATATCTGACAGTTGTTGTACAAGATTAAGGTGCTGTTAACAATCTGCTTCCAGTAGTGCAGGGTTTGATTCCCTCATAGTCCACTGCTTAATGTTATAACTCTGAGCAAGTCATTTAACCAGATGGTGCTCCTGGGCTAAGTCTGAAAAATGTCCACAGGGATTTGTGTTCTACCATGGTAAATAAATACATTTAAATATTAGCTGGGTCAGATGGGAAAAAAACTACTACATTATCAGATCATAGATTCCTGCACAGTGTTGGAAACTATACTACAAATTGTAGTCCACAAATATCCAATAACACTGCTACTGACAGATGCCAGACCACAAAATGGAATCAGGACCTATCCTCCTTCCTCCTCCTTTTCAGTGGAGTAACACAAGGGTCAATTCTAGGCCCAGTACTTTTCAATATTTTCAGAAATAACCTGCACAAAGCCAGCAAGCCTGCCACCTTCGTACAATATGCCAACGATACCAACATCATCTGTTCAGCTTCAACCCTTCCACTACGTCAGCAAATGACTCAAGACTACTTCACTTCCATAGAATTATGGCTCAATGGCTAATCCAAAATACCGAAAAGCAAAATTAATGCTTTTCACACCAAGATCTCTTTCAACAACCAGTACATCTTTTAATATTACCTCAACAAACACCACCACCATAGAAGCTGTAACAAATACTAGGAGTCATAACAAACAATAAAGTAAAGTCTGACCTGCATAACACCCAAGCCATCAAGAAAACTCATAGAAAACTTGGCTTCCTCTACTGGAACAAACAAGACTCCTCAAAGAAAATGCTTAGCATCATCCTACCTTCACCCTCTCTTCTCCGTGCATCACTTATATTAACCAACATTTAAGTCACCCTATTAAATAAATTAAAGGCAGCTTTAACAAAATGGTCAGATTAGCAGCTAATGCATCCCACTGCTTAACACTAAAGAGTTCAACTGGCTAGGACTACCTAATCACTTTACTTTCACTCATCTTCAAACTGCCCACAAAATATTTTACAAATCACACAGTTTACTTTCATATTGTCGAAAGCACATCCTATGAATGTGCAGATTCGTGAACAGTTTCCGCGAATTCTGTCCCACCAACTTCCCTAAAGTTTGAAAAAACAGCGAACATTGACATTTCTGATCGTTCCACAGCTGAAACAAGTGCTACCATGTGTCAAAAAGGGGGGTGAGATTTTGTTATTCGGAACATCAGTGTTTGTGGTTTTGTGAAGTTGCAGTTTGCAGTTCGCGGAAGCTGTTTCGAGGATGTGGCTGTCGGAATTATGAAGGTAAACCAAATCACACATGTGCCCTTCTCTATAAAACTCTCTCTCTCTCTCAAGTACTACTCCCCACCATGCTGCCTTCACTCAGCTAATCATACTAATAACTTCCAAATCCCATAATACAGCTGGGGACTCATTATACTAATCCTATGTCACCAGACAGTGGAACTCCCTGCCTATTCCACTAAAAACAGGACAGCTGTACATCTAGCTTTAAGCACAACCTAAAACAGCACCTAGACTCCTCTAAACTACAACCAAACTCTTAATGCTCCAGCTCTCCTACCTTATGCTATAAATGTAAATAAATCCTTTCTATATTTATAACTGTAAACTGCTTTTCATCACTCCTGCATAAATGAAATGTGTATATTGCTGTGTATGTAAGGTCAAACTGCTTATTATTGTATAATACTCTTACAGAAATCAAATTATATTATCCTCTGTCTTGACTCTATTACCCAATGGATGATTGTAAAACCCAAATTTCTACTGTTAAGAAACTGATTTTTTTTCTCTGTAAATTATTTGCAATATTTGTAACTCTAATGGAACTTTTCTACCCAGACCTCCACTGAAAATGGGCCTGAGTGCCCAGTCAGACCATCCTGATAAACCAGAGACAATAATTAAAATAAACAAGTAAGGACATTTTTACAGTTAATGTAGCCTTTAGGTCCCAAAGCTGCTTAAATCCCAATCAAAGTTACTCAAACATTCAGCAATGTTTCTGTTATACGACCACATTTTTGATATATTCCTGAAGAAGGCAAAAGATTTGGGAAGGACTGCTCACAACTGTGATGTTACTAGTTCCACTGCAAATTGGGAGGGTGGCCTAATGGTTAAGGTGTTTGCCTTACAAACACAAGGTGCAGGGTTTGAGTCTCACAATGGATAATTGGCTAAGCTTAAAATGGCTCGCAAGGGCAGTTAGCTTAGTACTAACCTATGAACCTATGAATTTCCTACTGAAAATTTTCTCAGAGGACTGGGAGACAGCAAAATCTCTGAATCTGAAAAATGGCATTCTTGATGATTTCTGGACAAATGGATCATGAACAACATGAGGAAAAACAATATAGGTCCTTTGTCCCTTCAAACAGTACACAGAAAACTCAACAAAAAGTTTCATTTAAGATCTTCTATATCAGAGTTTGTAAGAATTCTTCCTTCACAGCCAAGGTTTATGGGCCTCTTACTTCAAAGTGTCACCTCATAAACATCACAGGGAAAGCAGATCTGAGGCACAGACTAATAAAGTACTGAGTTTGACTAGCAACCAAGGCATTGGAGTAGCTAGTATTTTTGTATTTCTCTCTTTTTGAGTGGATTAGTCCTACTATGCTAATGGACTCTTTTCAATGGAGACTCAAGGTGGTATTTCTACTACTGGTAAGAACTCTAGCCAGGGCATCAGGGAAGTTCCCCTGTAGCATAGACATGGTGGGGTGAGATAGGCAAGTGCCCCAGGTGCTAAGTGTTGCAGGAACCAATTTGCCATCAATCATCCCAATCACTCTTTAATGCAACGACATCTTTTAAAAGTCGGTATTGCATTTGTTGTTAAATCTGAATGCTGTAGCACTCTGTATGTCATCAAAACTGTAGCAAGTAGTCTGGTACAGTTAAAAAGTAAAAAAAAAATTCTTAATTAAAATCTGAATGCTGTAGTGCTCTCTGTACGGTATAAACTGTAATAACTGCTTGTTACTTTTGTAGCAAGCAGTTTGCTACAGTTTAAAACAGAATTTTTTTTTGTTTCCTCTAAAACTTGAGCTCCTTAGTGCTCTATACAGTCAAGGTATAAACTGTAGCAATTGTTAGCTTCATTGACAGCAAGCAGTTTACTAGAGTTTAAAAGAAGAAATCATTGTTTAAACTCCATGGAGGTAGGGTACACCTGGATCAACTACTTGCTGCATTTGTAGCATGCTGTTTGCTACAGTTTAACGTAGGTGCAAGAAAGGAGGGTCAGGGGCAAGGCACAGAAATGGGATCAGAATGGCTTGGGGAGGAGGGCGGTGGCGTATGTGCATCTGGCCATCTGGTTAGTGTGCCAGTAGAAGGAATGGAGGTTTTTTTTTTTTTTTGTTCTTCAGTTGAACAGCTGAGGGAGTGGGGTGTTAGTGTATGAAACTGGCAAAGGCCCTTGTTAATCCAGCTATGCGTCTGACTTCTCCTGCTCTTTTTTTATACATGCTGTGGGATCTTTTATATCCTCCTGAGTTTCCCTCAAACTCAGAAAGATAGACTGTACTAGAGTGCCCACAATCGATCAACTGGAGTGAGAACAAAACCCACATCATTCTTGTTTTACACCACCAAAGATGAGCGTGTTGTCTGTAATACCACTGACACTGCATGGTGGAGACACAAATGATGCCTGATCTGTATATATATATTTTTTTTTGGGGGGGTGGAGTAGGAAGATGTGTTTATGCAGGCACACCCTCTAAACTGGGCAACATGAGGTTCTTGCTTCAAAGGGTGGACAAAGACGATGCAGGCTGCTTCATTTGTGAAAGTGTGTGACATCTGTGGTGGCTGATGATCACATTCTAATTCCTTAGAAGCGTGCAGGTGCATATGGGGGGGGAGTACAGGGTGTGACGACCATGCCCTGGTCCAGCAATCAAGGAACTTCAATCCTCACCGCTAACACCAGGGAGGTCGTCTCCTAGACGAGGAAAGGATACACACAGAAAGGTACAATTTCCCTTAAGTGCACATAGAGATCACAGTCAGTCTGGGGCTGGCTGCTCCCTTGCTCACCAGATCCCCAATAAGACTCCCCACTGGCTCAGCTATAGGGTCCAGGTCTCAGCCTAACTGGGCAAGCTAGAACCTCCAGTACCCTCTCTGTCCAACCAGCGCTTCGTGTCCCTACCAAGTAGCTGACACAACACACACACACTTTGAGATAAGTATTTATACAACTTCACAGACACTCCTGGGAAAGGCTGACACAGATTCTCCAGCTGTGCCCCTTTACCCAGACTATACGGTAGTAATTACTGCCACCACCCAGTTAATAATATCAGCTACTAAAAGGCCCTTAAAAGGGTGTCCAATTATTACTGTGCAATATTATTATCCAATGGTAGTATGACTAACAGTCAAGGCTTACTTTAGAGTGGCCTATTACAATAACCTCTATAAATATGCAATGTACTCTAGTGCTTATCTCTACACAAAGAAGCCACAGGTAGAAGGTTTTAAAAATATTTAATAATAAATAATTAAGACCTCTAAAAAAAGGAAGCCAATCTGGTGGACCTCTGCCATAAACAAACTCTACAACAGAAGAAAGAAACTGTTGCAAAAAAGAGTAAAATACCATGACTGGAGGAACTCCCTGGTCAACCTCAGTAAGAAGCTGAGATCCCTCATAAAATCCTCCAAAGCTAGTTACGAAAACAAAATTGCCACTGACTCTAAAGACAACCACAAAGTATTCTATAGCTATGTCAAGAATCTAAATGGGAACACTCAGATATGCTCTGAGTTACAGCATAATGGCACTAAATATACAGAGCCAACTGATATTGCCAACATGCTAGCAGATAGGTTCAGTGCTAACTTTACCCCCCTCTCACCCCCTAGAGGGCCCATCTCTATACCTGAAGAATGCAAAGTTCCTATAATCACAGCTGCACAGGTAAAAAACACACTCTCCAAAGCTAAGAACACAGCATCCATGGGACCTGACAATATCCCAGGCTGCATTCTACATGAACTACAGAATGAACTGGCACCCTACCTAAGTACCATGTTCAATCATAGCCTCACCTCAGGCTTTGTACCCACTGAATGGCGCACTGTGACAGTTATCCCACTCTACAAAGGGGGAGCCATGACGGACCCCGGGAACTACCGCCCCATTAGCCTGATGAGCCTGGTCTGCAAGGCCATGGAACGTATCATCATGGAACTCATAAACAAAGACATTGGTAATCTCCAAACTCTGGACCCTACACAGTTTGGATTTGTAAAAGGCAGATCATGTCTCCTAAATCTGATTGACTTCTTTGAAGCAGTCACCAAAGCCATAGATCAGGGTAAAATGGTTCACACAGCTTATCTAGATCTCGCCAAGGCTTTCGACACCATCCCCCACTCTGGAATTATAGATAAACTCACTAAACTAGGTATAAATCCCTATGTCACAAGATGGGTTGCCAACTGGCTCACGGACAGAACCCACACTGTGAAAGTAGCGGATTCCAAATCCGACATCAGACCAGTGACAAGTGGAGTACCACAGGGTTCAGTCCTGGGTCCTCTCCTGTTTGGTATCTACTTCTCTGAAGTGCAGGCCAACACAGAAGGTCTTTGGCTAACAAAGTTTGCAGATGACTGCAAACTAGGAGCCATAATCGAAACTCCTAACAATGTGGACAAACTACAAAAGGGCCTCAGTGAGACAGATACCTGGTGTCAAAGCCATGGCCTGAAGCCAAAAAGTGTATTGTCATCCCCTTTGGTAAAAACTCTGTACCCATGAACTACCACATAGCTGGTAGTCTACTTAATGCCGAAAATGTGATGAGACCTTGGGACACAGGTGGACAGTAGTCTCTCCTTTGATAATCACATCACCACAGTGGTCAGGAAATCCTTCTACGTGGCTCATCTCATCACAAAAGGATTCTCATCCAGAAAAAAAGAGGTCACTGTTCCCCTCTACTCATCACTCATTAGACCCATTATAGAGTACAATGCCCCTTTTGGTATGTACCTCACAAGACATCTACAACAACTGGAAAGACCACCGAAATACCTCACAAAAGAGGATTACTGGTCTCAAACATATGCCCTATGCAGACAGTCTCAAAAAACTACAGCTTTACTCCATCGCATATCGCCTACTCAGGGGCGATTTCTGCCTAACATACAAAGCTTATTGTCAAACCCAGAGCTGTTGGACATGTTCCACTTAAAGAAATCCCAATCCCTCTGAGCTACATGCTCTAGGGACCTTAACCTTGTCACCACAATAAACAGAACATGCTGGAGGGATAGATTCCTGTCCCAGAGACTTCCCATACTCTGGAACAGACTACCTATATATGTCAAACAGAGCTCCTCATTAGCACTCTTCAAGAAAAATCTTGATGATTGGATGGGAAATGGGAAATTCACCCAGGGGATCACTTCTGTGGCTCTGCTCAACAGGGGCACAGGAAAATAATTTTCTTGGGTGGTGAAAGCCAGGGTACATTTTTTGGCTAGGCTTGTATGGGCCCCTAGGGCCGATAGCCTAGTATCTACCTATGAACCTATGAACAAGACAAAACTACTAAACCACAGAGATATCTGAGAGTTCACAGATCACACAGAAACATAAAATAATACAGTAGGACAGGTCTGATTTAAAAGAAAAATATCTAATTAATCTTTACTAGCTTTTCCTACAATATATCACAGTGCTAAAAACTTACATGTGAGCATAAGCAGAGTGCTGGTAAATTGGATATCAAGATCAAAATGCTCTAAGTCTCTCTCTGAGACACAGTTTATAAAACATCACTAACAAACATGTCTCTGGGTCCTTCCCAGATTACATCATTTTTGACACTTAGGTTTTCCCAGTATTCATATTGCATAATCTTGACCTGCTCTGAGTTCCCAGGCTAATATAAACTCCATTTACATTATTTAGCAACCTAACACCTGCACAGGAGAATACAACAATAAAAGGCATTTCACATATACACTCTAGCAGTTAGTCCTTAGTTAACACAATAGACAGACTGTCTTCAGCCAGCCTGACCGGAACCAACTTTAAAGATCAAAGAATGTCATAAAATCATTTCAATTTCAAAAGACAATTTTGAAAGCCTTGACTTAGTTTTTCTTTACAGCAAGGGGCAGTGTTGTAACAATCTTAGAAGTTCACATTTTACAGTGTTTTTCTTTCATTTAAAAACACACGCCTGTATTTTACATTTATTATCAAGAAAACATGTCTGTATTTTACATTTATTTACAAATGCCTTAATTAGATATAAAATTCTATTTGACTAGGCTGGCAACCTTCGCCCATCTCTCCCCAATCGTCACACAGGGCTTTAACAGACAAACCCTAATCCCCAATATAGATGGCAGTACCGCAATTCTGATGCATTCATTACTTGTGCCTAGGGAAGCAAATGGCCTACATTGCTACTGCCCCCTTGAGGACCAAATAAGTCAACAAAATAGCAGCTGGGAGGGGGATCAATAGTCAGAAGGGGACCGCTATAAACAAAAAAAGACAGAGCGTAAGTCAAATGAATGACTTCTTGGACTGGAATCCTGATGTACAGCTTCTTAACCCAATTAGGGAAAGCAGAGTGGACCAAACTATCACCTCAGGAATTTCATTCTCCAAACAGCAGAACTACCATTTTAATACATTCAAAGGTCAACATCAATCTTCACAAGCTCTGCAGCGTACAGGTTTTGGCCCTAACAACACCACAGAGGAGCAAGGTTTTGTTAGTGAAGTCAGAAGTACTGAAGGAGCCACAGAGAAGGAGCAGGAGTGGCAGATGATGCTGGCTCATCCACGTGACGTGGCACATGTAGGTAGACTCTCACTGTAAGAGATCTGCCAAGGATAAGGTGCAGGTTTGTAGCAGTTATACCAAGGGGCTCTAGGGAAGACAAGTGGACCAAGGTGTGCACACGTACCTTGTTTGAAATTATGGGTGTGCAGAAACATGCACTTGCACGATGGCCAATGCAGCATGCATTGTACAGGTACCAATGGGGGGGCAGTGGTGCTAGAAGCATATACTGCAAAATGTACCCTAATCCCAGTGGCGTCTGTAATACCACTGACACTGCGTGGTGGAGACGCAAACAACTTTCTCCCAGTGCCATGGAGCACTTGTAGGAGGTGGAAATAACAGGCATGTGTGAGAAAGTGGCCTGATAACCTTGTTGTGAGGGGGGGTGTGGGAAATTAATAAAGTTTTTTTTTTCTTTTTTAATCTATGTGGGTCTTTATTTCAAGACACTTCTAAGAAACGCCTGTGCTAGCATGCCTCTGTTTCATTAAGATACTGGTTTAAGAACTGGCAGAACCTTCTAGAAGTGCTACCATTGTGGCTTCAGCATACCTTGTGGCAGATAATCTAGTCTACTTCCTTACTTGACTTGGCATTATACTGGAAAACAGACACACATTTTAAAATATGCACATATGCTGCTCAAAACATTTCTTGCTTTTTCATGCCAGGGGCATTGTACTGATCTTGTTTACTGAAAGAGTTTTTATTTCCAAATAAGAAATCAAATCACAGTGTTGACAGCAAAGTACAAAATTAAGCAATCTTTTGGTAAAAAAAAAAATACATATTCAGTTTCTACAATTACTGGTAAAGAAACGCAAGTGCTACTTAGGACCATACCTGAAACCTAAGGGAAATATTCTGGTACACTTTTTTCTGTACATGAGTAATGGTGGTCTGCATCACAGGTTCCACATTTTTGCAACTCAACTGCCTCCCTTTCTGCTCACCAGGAAGGACATACCTAACTATAAATTGCTTTACTTAAATCTACTGCACTCACTATTGAGAACAACTGCATTTAGACTCTGACAACTACTACAAACATTCCAAAATTAACAGAGAAATGAACAATGCACGGTTGAAAGCAGAAGTTGAGTGGCAAAAGGTCAGAACCTGGAGACACCTTAATAACTCCAAGCATCGTTCATATCACTATACAACAGATACAAGGCATTTGACATGCGGCCAAAAAGATCTGAAACTGATTTAAACTTGTTTAATTGTAGTTTTGATTGTATGCAACATCAACACAGACTGACTGATGATGACTACACCACCCAAAATGCACAACTCTAAAATTAATAAAATTCCTTAATGAAAAGCGGGACATTCCATGATGGACTACTGAAACTTAAAAGAACACAGTGTAACATCTACATCGGAATACCAAAATGACACTAAAAACAGCAAAAGCATGCAACGCAGGTTAAAAAGAGAAGTGAAATGAACGTAAACAATGAGTGATACGATGTCAGATGGCAACAGTTAGGTACCACTTACTCACCAGCGTTAATCCTCCTATGTTCTACAGGAAGCAGAGAGGAAAAAAGAAAAAAAAGATGCATGTCAAAAGAAGCAGAAATGCAATGTGAATCAGAAATCACTTTGCTGAAATATAACTGAAACTGTGCTAACACAGCACTGTCTTGAAAACAAGCGTACTCCCTACCATCAACGAAGCTAAGTATGCACTGTCATGCTGGTCCACTCAAGAGATGGTCAACAACATCACAAAGGCTCAACTTCTCAAATTATGAGGCCAACTTTTGTAGAGGCTCAAATCAAATCTGAAAAGAGCTGTACTTGAAATGTTGCCTAACACATAAATCTATAGAAAAGTGCAAGAATCAGTAATGAAGATAACTGTATAAAGCCACGTATCTTAGTTTTGGTGTGTATGTCCTTGCACGTGTACTTGAGTGTGTGCATGTATGTGAGTGTATTTGTTTGCACGGCGACACACAAACGCACACATACATGCACACTGGATGCATACTTGTGCCCATATGTATACATTTTTAGAGAGTAATAAAATGGAAAAAAGAAACAGAATCAGACACTTGTAAGCATTTAGATTAAATATGGTAACCTGACTGATACTTTTTTAGTATAAAACAGGGAGAGAGAGAGAGACAGACAGACAGAATGAAAATGTTATTCTCTACTACCCAGAGGAGGCTGAAAGACTTTTCTGCTGATTGGGTGGGGCTCACAATGGCAAGTCCAAGACCAAATGACTTGGATGACAAAATGTGGTGCAGTCAGAAAACAACCTGTAGTTTGCTTTCCACCTTCTACCTGCTTGTTATATAATTCTTCAGCAGTACTCATCCAATACTCGTTAAAAATAAGCTATTCAGTTACCAGTAAACATGGATTGTAAAAACAAGTAAAACAAATTCATTTACTTGTACAGAACCACATGAGGTAATAGTTTAAGCTTCTTTGTCTAAAGACGATGCTTGCGTCTACCTGAAAACAGTGCAACTGTCACTGTTAAATGTTAGTTTCCTGACCAGACATTGGCAGATACTACACTAACTGAAAAGTGCAGTATTTAAACAATATATTAAATTTTAAAGTGTATTAAAACAAATAATTTAACACAATAAAATTTATATTTGTGTGGTGGGAATGACTCTGAGCAAGCCACTTAAAAGGACAGTGCTCTGGAGCGCTCTTCTCAAGGATCTCCTTGCCCAAATGCCTAATAACTACCAAAACTTAATAAATAAAACATCTCTAAAACTGCACAAATGCACGAGTGTTTTTATGTACCACAAAATAGTGCACCGTTTTGTCCAGCTGAAGAGGTGGCAACTACTGAGGGAGGAGCTTATGTATGTTGGGGTCTTATTCATAGAGGAGGATAGAGAGGACATGAAAACTGACCAGCAAATGACCGGAGTGACAGCAGTACTGTAGCCATTGTGTTGAAGTATGCTGGACGATTGGGAGCAGTCAAAGGATGAAGGTCTCAGTTTTTCATGTCTATCTATATGCCCAACTTCACCTATGGTCAGGAACTCTGGGTAGTGACTAAAAGGATGAGATTGTTCATAAAGGCAGGAGAACACAAGGTCCGTCATGGAGTTACTGGGCTCATCCTCTGCAGGGCGGCAATCTGGGAGGACATCAAAATAGAGCCAGTGCTATTCAAAGTTGGCAGTAATAAGTGGAGCTAGTTTGGGCATCTTGTGAGGATGCCCCCTGTTTGTCTCCCAAAGAAAGTGTACCAGTCACTGCCCATTGACAGAAGGCCTCAGGGCAGATGCAAGAATTTGATAGATTGTAACTGGTTGCCTAGCAATGCTTCAGAATTGCATTAGATAAGCTGAAGAATACTGCTAGGAACAGGGAAGTCTCATCTATCCTAACATTTTTTTGTCTCATTACCCCTGCTGTATGAAATTCATCAACTCCCTCCTGGCCAACTGGTGCATTCATTTCCTCCATCATCATGGTGGTGGAGAGGGGGCAGGGCCAGCTAGAGGAGACCATCATGTAGGCAACCATCAGGGGTGGTTCGAGATTTTTACATTTGCCATTCTCCCTAACATGCACCCTAGTAACTGCTCATAAAGTACATTTGTGTACACTTACCATAAATGTAGATGTGCGAGTGTATTCACTGTTGCAGTCATTACATTTGGGAAATCCTGTTGGCAAGTTGCCCTCAGTCGGCCTGAATTCCAAAGTACTGGGTTCTGCGTTGGCTGCTGTTGCCCCTTCCCTGACATCAGGTAGTCAGGGGTATAAAAGATGCGGCCGACGCCATTTTTTTTAGTTTTTCTTGCCCCAGATGTCAGGTGCCCCCTAAAAGGGTAGCCAAACTTTATATATATATATATATATATATATATATATATAAATATATGCACCAATATAAACTTTACCTTCCTCTACAAGCAAATACACCACATAGGTTGTATAAATCAAAGAAGGAAGGATAGGTTCCATCAGAAGAAAGGGGGATGGCGGGTGGGTAACCTGGACTGCAACAGTGAATACACTCAAACATCTACATTTATGGTAAGTGTACACAACTGTACTATGTTCTTTGTGTTTCACTGTTGCAGTCATTACATTTGGGTAGAGTCCCAAAGCTATGGTTGGGAGGCTGGAGCCAAACAGTGTTAGGAGCGGCTATGAGGCCCTGCAGAACTGCAGTGGCAAAGCCTGCCCTGGATTTATTTCTGCAACTTTAAGTCCACTACCATTTAAGCTGACTTACTGTAACTAGGAACAACTGAATTGGCCATCCTACTGTCTTATCAACAACTTACTACCCTACACCTAATTCTTCCAATCCCATTTTTAACTACTTTGTTCTCTTATTCCTTTTCATCACTTTGCTTTGCGTGTCTACCACATACTTCTAAATCCTTCTCCCTCTTCTCATAGCACCAAAAAAAAAAAATTTTATATGTTTTTGTTACCTTGGAACACATGTTATCATCTCACAAGATTCTTGTAATTAATGTTTAATGTACTGTTTGTGTAAGTCTTCTATGTGGAGCTTTTCTCCCCGAGCCTCTACTGAAAATGGACATATATCCAACTAGACTAGCCCGGTCAACAAATGTAAAATAAAAAAATAAATAAATAAATAATTTAACTTTGACATGATCAGGCAGATCTTGTTCCTTTAACCAAGCATGCCTCCTAATTACAGAACCCATAACTGCGGCCCTGCAGGAGGCCTCCAAAGAATCAAAACCACATTGCAAAGTATGCTTTCCAACTTGTTCAGCTGCATGCAATAAATCCTGCATTTCCTTGTTTTCTGCACATTCAGAGTTTAACAACATTTTCTGTTTAAGCAATGCCATGACATGTTGCTGATATTTGAGCATATGAAACTGACAGTTTAAGGCCCTTATAGCCAAGGTAGCAGATGTGTAAACCTTTTTTCTCCATCTATCCAGTGTCCTAGAATCTCTGTCAGAGGGGTTAGGGTTTTTTGCAGCGGACGCCTTAACTCCTTTGGGACCCTGTGAAATAGTTTCTGGGTCTGCAGCAGGGTTTTTAAAAAGGAATGTATGAGAGTCAGGAACTCTGTAGTATCTGTCAGGCTTAGCAGGAGCTGGAGATAAGGAGTCAGGGGTAAGACTAGACTCCGAAAACACATCATCTACAATGTCTAACAAAGGTGGAATGGCTAGTGGCCTGTGTTGGGGTAGTAAAAGGAAATCCCTGAGCCTCTTTTTAGATTCTGAAAAATCTTGGCTCTCCCAGTGGAAATGCTCCCTCATGGTATGCAAGGTTTCCCCAAAAGAATAGTCCTCTGGAGGAGAAGCTGAAGGTATAGATTCTTCAGCATCAGAATCCTCATAGGGGAGAAGAGAATATTCCTGATCAGAAGAGGAATCAGAAGAAATGGAAACCTGATCTGAAGATTCATAGTCAGTCTCTTGCCACTTATCAGGAGGGGGATGGGAACCCCTGATCAAGGTAATCAAGTCTTCGGCCATTTTGAGCATCTGTTTTTTGGGCATAGAGGCCTGACCACGTGGCTCATGAGTTTGTTTCTTTGCTTTAGAAGGTGCTTTAGTATTTGCCTTTGAAGCTGAAGTTGGTTTAATGTAAAGATGTTTAGGTCTGAATACACCCTCAGAAGCCGGTGCCTGCTCAATGGCTCTGGACCCATCTGAAGGAATAGTATCTGAGGCTCCAATACCTTGAGTTTGCAGCGGCATGGCCAACTCCATGTGGGAGTCGGTAGCGGCCTGCGACTCTAAAGTAGCGGGTGTCAGGGGCTGCGAAAGTGCCTCACTGAGAACCGGCGAACCAGCGACTGGCTTAGGAGAAGCTTTGTCGTTGGTTTTGGGCCTCGGTTGTCTATCTCTCTCTCCTTTTCTTTGCGTTTTTTGTGAACTCTGGTAGTCAGATGGCTATCCGACGACATTTCTGGATAATTAAACCGGCGTCCAAAATAGTTTACAGCAAAATCATACCGACACTTAATAGTGCGTTGGTTAAATCTAGCAGAAAACCAACAACCAGAAACGTTGTGCTCACGGCCTAGGCAAGGAATACAGTAAGAATGAAAATCCTTATGAGGTATTTGCTTTCCACAAGAAATACAATTATTTACTTTTTTTGACATCGGTCTGGAGCAAGAAAAAATTTTCCTCAACGGGATACTTAGCTTTATTGAAGACTTCGGATCTGAAACTCGAACACGAAAATCTCAGGAGTTGGCCGACCGGCACTTGTGAACTGCTTCTGCTTCGGGCACCGCACGGCAAGAAAGACTGAAGAAAATAGCTTCGGCCGCATCTTTTATACCCCTGATGACCTGACTTCAGGGAAGCGGCAACAGCAGCTGACACAGGACCCAGGACTTTGGAATTCAGGCCAACTGAGGGCAACCTGCCAGCAGGATTACCCAAATGTAATGACTGCAACAGTGAAACACGAAGAACATCTGCTCATGAGTCGGAAGTACAATGGACAACAACAGTGCACCACCATTCACTTGTACAATTGGCTGTCATCAGCAGGCCCTCTCTGCCCAAACACTGGATACAGTATGCTGTTGTTTCCCTCATCTTCTCCACGGAAATCAAACAGCAAACATGTGCCTCCAAAACATGCCTCTTCCCCCCGAACAGGGATGCCCTTTCTCCCTGTATGTATCACCTACACAATACAAAAACATAGAATACGCTCAGAAAGAAATGTGCAATTAGAAAAAGAAGCCACTAAAAGTCTTAGTACTAGTACATTGGTAACAACAAAAGTTAACAAGTACAAATACACTGGCAAAGCAAGAGTTACGTACATACATAATACAGAAACATCACAAAATATTTACAGCAGCACTCATGGATTCTGGTACAAGGACATTAATAGGTGCAGTACCATAGCTTGCACTGTTACATTGAGCTATTACATGCTACCAATTGCCACATTTGGGGATTGTTCTGATTGCTGGAAAGCCAGCTGGAAGTTGGAGGGGCACACACGGATTCTAGACTGTTCATGACCTGTTCTTTTTTCTCGGGGAGTGAACAGTGGGTTTACCTGTTCACTTTGCTTGGATGCTGGAATGCATATGAATGGTGTGGCAGCATATACAGATAAGTGGGATAATACAGGGAGACAGACAGACGGATACTAGTACAGCCACTCAATACAGTGCAGCTCACTGACCCATTACAAATTAAAGTCAGTGTATATGCTGTTTCTGAGTTTGTGACAGTGTTTTCTTATGCAAATTGCTGTAGTCAAGAATTTCACTTTCCCTGACCTGCAGCAATGTCCACGTTACTCAGTAAAATGTAAGCCCTTATGGTATAGCTCTCTTCCACTGGTGATTTGGGAGGGCTGTACTCTCATAAAAGTGCAATTTTGTGTTTTGACATATTTTTTATACATTTTTGAACTGGTAAGCTCACCGAGGCACGGTTAGATGAACTGGGTTTGGTAGACAGTTAAATAACTTGAATATCTGTGGTAACATGTACAGCAGTGTAAACCTTGGCTGTAGGTGATTGCCACTGCCAAAGTGACACCCTGACCCCATGTGTAAAAATGAGAAAAAGGGGTTGTGGATGGACGGATGGACAGGCACTAGAGGGAGGGAACAGTATGCAAGCCATCAAAATAAAAGCACCAATACTGCAGTGTAATGTTCTTGGGACACAACCTCCTAGCCTTCACCACCATTGGTAACAATGTGACATGTAAGGGTCAGACGTCTATGAACCTTCAAATTAATGAGGAGCAGAGATGTAGTTGGCTGATGTAGTGCTCTGTGCTACTGCCCAGTCTGGTGTCCCCACAACTTTAAGTAACATGCAAAAAAAAAAGTGCATTCTCTAAGGAGAATCGCCAGGGTATCTGTTTTCCTCGAATTTAAGTGAGGAGGAAAAAAAAAGGTCTTCTTTTAAAAAGTATAGTAGAAGCAATTTTGGAATTAATTTCCATGTCAGCAGTTAGAAATGAATTAATGCACTGTACTATCACTGACCGGCATCTACTGATCCTGCCTTGTAATTGACTATGCTAAGGCCGACTGCTCCTAACTCTGGCCCCACCCTAGCTAATCTTCTGTTGGCGGTGGGGTGACTTAAAAAACTGAAAAAATAAGTAAAATAAAACAAAATATTTCTGATAACGGGAAGGTTAGGACCTCTTCTTATTACAATGTTTCAGTACTAGAGGACTTAATTGTTGCATTATGATTCAGACCAGCAGTCAGTTTCAGAAGGTGCCACAGACAGTCTACCAGTGGTGATCAAGTATCATAGACAAATAAAATGTTAGAAAAATAGCCATAAGCAATTAATTACATGTACAATACAGCATAAATTACTGAAACAAAATGTATGGGAGCAAACAGTTGCACAAAAATGTAACAAGCATTGCTGCTTAGAATGGCCTACTTTCAAACTTTTTTTGCCTAGCTATGTCCTTATAGTACTAATTTCAGTCATGCAGGAAAACAAAGCCCTATTGTTTTGATTTTCTTAAGTGTTTTGCTTTCTTTCAAATAAAATATGTGCTACTGTTAGCTAAAAATAACAAAAGGAAACATTTAATGTTACTATATTTTACTTACAGCCTAAGAAATTATAACTTAGACTGGACCTATTGTGTAACTGCATGCCAGGTTCTATAAATATGGTACACAGACTTTTCCATCTGTTAGAAATCTAGGCGTGGAAGGGACTGGGCTAAAAGATAGAAGAGAGTTGCAAAGAAAACTATTCCATCAAAATGAACTTTAGATCTTATAAGAGATGACCGAGTCAAGCTTCTCCTGACCATTGATTTAAATCTACATGTTTAAAAATTCAAATAACATGCTGAGAGAATGCTGAGAGAATACAAAAGTGGTTTACTACAGAAGTTCTAGATAATATTATAATAGATAATATTATAGGTTCATTCATAGATTAGTACTAGGCTAACTGCCCTTGCGAGCCATTTTAAGCCTAGACAATTATCCCCTGTGAGATTCAAACCCTGTACCTTGTTTTTGTAAGGCAAACACCTTAACCATTAGGCCATCCTGCCAACCACACCTTAACCATTAGGCCATCCTCCCAACATAGGTAGGTACTAGGCTATCTGCCCGAAGGCATTTATAAGCCTAGCCAGAAAGTGTTGGCTTTCGCCGCCCCCTTAGATTAGTTCCCTGTGCCTCTGTCCAGCAGAGCCACTGAAGTGATCCCCGGGGTAAACTTTCTGTTTCCCATCCACTTGTCAAGGTTTCTCTTGGTCAATCAGTTTAAAAATTGTGAATGAAAACCACGGTAATGAACATTTCTTGCCCACTGGAAGTATTCTGGGGGACTGAAGGAAATAGATTTGCAAATGAAACAAAATTTGCGAATATAAATTGCTGTGTAGCTAAAATGCTGTGACAAGTAAGGAATCTATATCAATGTCCCAGTAAACAAAGATAAAAAAATCTAGATGATGATCAAGTCATGTATAATGTGGGGTAGGCATAACATATATATATATATATATATATATATATATATATATATATATATATATATATATATATATAAAGAAGAAGAAAGGAAAAACATAACAGTAATGACATGACGAGAATGTGAAAAAAACCCACAGTCAATGACTGTCGTAAGGCTGAAGATCATGTGATGTCAAGTTTACGGTGACCTGTGTAACAACATAAAGGAAGCCTGGAGAAATAAGGCATATACAGTGGATATAAAAAGTTTACACACCCCTGTTAAAATGCAAGTTTTGTGATATAAAAAAATGAGACCACAATAAATCATTTCAAAACTTTTCCCACCTTTAATGTGACCTATAACCTGTGCAATTCAATTGAAAAACAAACAAATCTGTTAGGGGGAAAATATAAAAAATAAAAAACATACAATAAGCTGGTTGCATAAGTGTGCACACCCTTAAACTAATACTTTCTTAAAACATCTTTTGATTTAATTACAGCATTCAGTCTTCATGGGTACACACTTCCATCAATTAAAGAGACTCTGATTAACCCCAAATAAAGATCAGCATAAAGTTCAGCTGTCCTACTGCAGTGGTGGTGCTGCGGTAGCATTGTCGCCTCATAGCAAGACATTGTCCCGTTCGGTTCTCAGCTAGAGCGTCTTCTGTGTGGAGGCATACGTGAATGGGGCGTGCCTTCGTTGAAGGTTGTGCGTCAGGGCTGGTAACCCAGTACGTAAAAATCCACTACCAATCATTAGCGGACCGGAGTTCCGCTGTGGCGACCCCTAACCTGGAAAAGCCGAAAGACACAAACAAAAGTTCAGCTGTCCTAGTAGGATTTTCCAGACATTTACTCAGACAGCTTCACAAATGCTATAAGACCTTCTACTGCAAGAAAAGGGGAGATATAAAAACAGAAGAAAGTTTATGCCCATACCGCTCATCCCTCCCTGATATTGAAGAACATCTCTGATTTTGCTTCATATTTTTGCTTTGCCTGTAGTAAAATTGATTTTCTGGCAAATCACTGAGGATTACAGCCAGTCAATGATGTCAGATGTTAGAATTTCATACACTTTTCAGAAAGTGCATGTTCATGCAAAACCTTTTGTTCCATTAACTTGAGTGAATTAAGAGTGATATTTAAAAATTGTTCCTGATTTCTGATCCTTGTTCCCTTTATTTTTAGCTGTGTTTATTAAGTAACTTAGATAGGTATGGTAGACTGCCTTATGTCAGATGTTACTAAGCTTGGGGTGGGGGTAAAGAGAGAGAATGAAATTTTGGTCATCAGTTTACTTTCTTCATATTAACTGCGTTAGTTCCACTGGATCAGCAGTTCCTTTACAGAAGAGGAAAGGTCCTTAACATACACTTTAAGACAATTTATTAAAATACCCATTAACCCTAAACAATGTGATTTTTGATACATGAAAGGAAACTACGGGACACTCATCCTGACAAAGGAGAACCCACGAACAACATTCAGAGGCCAGAACTGAACCCCTGTCCTTGGCAGTGAGATACAGTAGCACAAACTATTGCACCCTCATGTCATCTTAATGTGTAATACTGTAACTGTGAATAACAATCTGAAGTCTAAAACTCTAAAGTAGTAAAAGTGTTTGCATTTGTGTGGGAAGGGAAACACACAGTGAGGGTAACAATAACTATAAGGACAGTCCAAAAGAAACTGCCCCAATACTGAAGCTGTACTGTACAAGTAAATACTGTGACTGCAAAAGCAATGCTTATTTTCAGCACTAGCCACAATGTTCACAGCTTTCTTAAATTGCTGCTGTTGTTGTCCGGACAGCAGTCCAACACTTTTTGTCTAGTGTATAAACTTACAATACAACCCCCATATTTTACAGATTCTTGCATGGTGATCTGTATCAAGACTTTTGAACCAGAAAAGATCCAATCCTTCTGGATCTCCCATTCATTCACAGAACATATGGTTACTCAAATACACAGCTAAAGGATCTAAACCTTCAGTAACAGATTAATAAATCTCTAAATGTAACGTTCTCCTAAATAGCTGCCTCTTTCTGAGTCTAATGTAACATTACATCAATACCTTGAATGTATATATTGTAAATATTGTACATAGTTTTCTATCTCTACTCTCTCTCCCCAACTGGGAATGATTCTCTTTACAATCTACATATAAAGGTTGATGCTATCTAAGATGATTAACTCTGTCATGTATGCACTCCACTTTTTCTACTGTTCAGCTGCCTCTCTCTGAATACACCAGAATCATGAATGTATGCTTAGCAAATAGTGTACTTTCCACCTTTATTTCTCCCCTGTTCTACTAAACTTACATTTACTACAGTCCTTTAAATATTAGTTTTTATAACTATTTACAGATGATTTGCAATTGTTAGTTTTTATAACTGTGTACACATTATCTATTGCCTCTTCCATCTTAAATGCTGTACAAATGGTTCTCTAATTAACTATGTAATTATGTAATGAACTTTCTTCAATTTTGCATTTGTACTTTGCTACATCTCATTATACAACTCTACTTTAGTTTTACTTGTATGTAATATTGAGCTTTTCTCCCCGGGCCTCCACTGAAAACGGGCTCCTTGAGCCCAGTGGACCTCCCCGGTTATCAAACTGGAAATAAATAAATAAAATAAATAAATAAATAACAAATGCTGACATTCGGAATCGTATCCTTTGGAACAAACTTCCAACACATGTAAAACAGAGTGGCAACTTTGTCACATTCAAGGCAATCCTAGATAATTGGATGGGTAACCTCAGTTTTTCCCCAGGTCTATATTGTGTTGCTCTCCTTGAGGCTGTTGGGAACGTCTGAATATGGTTTACTGGCCAAGTTAATTACCTATGAACTTATGGTAAAGACGGAAAAGAGTATTCAATGTTCTGCTGACACATTTCGACCTTGTCTTCACTGTTTGGTTCCTACTGTTAATGAAATTTCTACTTCCCAATGAAGGTTTCAATTGACAGCCAGGTCGTCCAACTGCATTCAGAAGATGAACCTCTTGTTCCCAAAAACTCTATAAAACAATCGGTATGTCATCTACTTTTCTTGGCTTTCAGAGGTGCTATTTGATTCTGTTTGTAGATCAAAATAAACTGAAAGCATGTAAAAGGGAGGAATGTTTGAGCAAGCTATATTTTTGACTTGGGATACATTTATAATCCTGTTTCATTTTAAGGTCAGCCCTCACTGTTATAACCAGTGCTTGCATCTCCTCAACCATCAAAAATGTCCCCAAACTAACCTTATGATAACTTCCAGAAAAACTGTTCTATCATAACCCTGACAATCCCAGTACACAAATGCAGATGCTTTGGTGATACACCAGCACTGACTACAGGATCAGTGTTAAAACATATGCAAAGTTACAGCAGAGAGAAAATTTTGACCTAACACAGAAAAAATAACAGAACTTCATATTGCCTGAAGCTGAGCAAAATGTGGTTTGAATAAGCTTCTCATACCAAATTTGCTTCCACCTTCTACCACACCTGTAGGGATTTTAGGTCACACTCATGGGCCGACTCATTCTCAAAAACCTAGGAGTCTGATGCAATAAACTGCTTGCATGGGAACTCTTGCAAGACTTGGAACTGGAAGGCTTACAGTATATCCACTCTCCAGCAATCCCTTTAGCAGTTTTTCACTTAAGAATACCTCAGGATATGTACAAAGAACAATCCATAAATGGTTGAGCCAAATTCTCCATATCTAAGTTGCAGTTATGCCATTTCTAGATTACAAAAGAAGTAAAAAGTTTGAAAGCTTCCGAAGACAGTAAGCATTTATAGTCGGTTTCAACACTCAGATATTCATGAAACTAAAGAAATTATGAACATAAGAATTGTTTCAGAGACACTACACTATGTTAATTGACATGTTTCAGTTGAGAAAATTTACTAAAAGCCTCTTAACTATGTTAAAACACCACAAGAGTCGGTGTTCACTCTACAAATCACATTTAGCTTCTAAAACCAAAGTTTCTTAGCAGAACCTAACACGTCTAGAATAAATCTTAGATTTCGCAATCACTTCTAGTGCCAAAAAAACACATTGCTGGCAAAAAACATGGCCCATATTCAGAATACATAGTTAGTCTTTGAGCCAAGTTTTAGTATCATAACTCTGGATTATTTCCAACATTAATCATATTTCTCTGAACACATATAATTATAAAAAATTTAAAAACACACTACCTACAGTGCTGTTGTTTTTTAGATCAGATTTCAGTTTACTAGTACTAAAGCAAATTACCCTAAATAATGCCAATGTAAATGTTTATTTTTAGAAATAAGCATAAGAAAGTCTTACGCATAACTTTAAACAGAAATTTTGATTTAACATCCAGAATAATGCTTATACTCACAATATGTCAAAGGTTTGGTGCCAGTACAAAACAGTACCAAAACTGATGCCTAAAATGTAAATCTTCACCCCAAACACCTTATTTTTACTCACTGATGGTTTTCAATCATCATCTGAAAATATTTTAATTTTGTATGGGAAAAGGAGATGCTACCTAACATTTTTTTTTTATTTTTTTTTTTTTGCCAAGTGGTACTTAGTTTGAGATGAAACTGGTCAATAAACTTCAGCTTTCTTCAAGTATGTAAAAGCTCAGCCATCTCAGGCCACAGGTCAAAATTATTAACTTAATGCAAGACACTGAATTCTACATGGTCCACAGTTGAGTAAAACAGTGAAATTGCTGCTTCTCTGGGAAATTACAGTTTGGCATTGACCAGGGACTCCTTACCTGGTGGAAAAGGCAAGAAAGTCACAACAAATTCAGCAGAGTAAAGACTCTACCAGCTTTATTTTGTTTATTTTTTAACAGGGTAAAGCCATTATGAATCACTTGACAGCCAATTCTACCGCACTTTGATAGAGGAAAAGAGACATAATCAATCAGCCTATATCCTTTGGTCTTATAAGACCATGAATACAACAAACTCGTAATTCATTCGTCCGTACCCCACACTCAGAAGAGATGATACTGGAACATGAAAAAAAAAAGACAGGAAGACTTCAAAGTTGCACACATTAACAATTTCCATTTTCATATAATTATAAATCTCATAAAAGAAACAAAAGGGTAAATTAACTCTATGAGTAACATTTGCCAAGGCATAAGCTACTTCAGAGCTGCCCTGCCTGTGGGAAATAACATAGCTCTGGTTTACTGTGAAACACATAAATTTAAACTTCTCAGAACTATGGAGTTACTTTTCCTAGCTAGATTCTCACAATTTTCAATGGGTGTTAATGGAAATTCACAAAATAACAGCTGTGCAGAGTTCAACAGTAACATGTTTGTACAATTCAGACAGTGGTCATTAAAAAAATGGAAAAAATGCAGAACAACATTTTAATGGGGTTAAAGATCAGACAGTGCAGAGAAATGGTTTAACTTGCTTTACTTCAAAACATAAAATGAAGGAAACAAAGAAGTCAGTGAAACTCAGTGACCACGGTGTCATTTAGGGAGCAGTGAAAGTGTGGAATTAGTACACTTGGAATCTAGTTTGAACACATGATTCCCCAAATCATTTAACATTCTCATAGCTGAGGTTCCACCTGTCATTTCATTTGCTTCTGTGCATTCAGTGACTACTGGCACAGTAATACATGTGAAAACATTGCATGAACAGGGTACTGTTAGTGGTTCAGCTGTAACGATGTCTGCAAACCTACCATTTTCAAGGTATCATGGGAAATACGCAAATTTCCCAGAAGAAAAAGAAAAAAACAAAAGTAGTTTTCAGCACACTGGATTTTGAATGCACAGTAATAAAGTTCTTGAAAATGCAGTCAGGCCAACAAGTCAGGCTGTACTTTGCCTTTTTAACCTCATTAGAAGACTTCAACAGCCAATGTGCACTGAAATGCTTTTCTTACTCCAAATATAGTCTGTGTATCTCCCACTACACATTGAAATGTAAACATATTGCTATGCTTTACCAGGGTTCTTCTAACTGGGTATTAGACGCATCTGTAATGAAATGCTTGCTCTTTTGTTTATACCTTATTTGGTACCTACTCCTTAATATCATTGATAAATTCAATATTTTGGAGCTGAGCTAGAATCTTCATTTAAACTATTTGGCTTAATCTCCAGTTACTGTGCACACGTAGAAGAAGTCTGACTACCTGTGGTGGAAGCAATGATATACAGATTCGGAGGATTTCCTGAATGAAGATAATCCAACCTAATCCTTACTTGCTCATTTCTGGGGAAAGGACACGTGTTGGGTATAAGAAACTATTGATTCCTACCCATAGACCAGTCTGACATATATAATGGCAGGAATGATACGCAGTTCATAGGTTCATACTAGGCTATCTGCCCTGGGGCATTTATAAGCCTAGCCCGATTGTGTTTGGCTTACGCCACCCCTTGATTTGAGTATACTGTGCCCTTTTTAAAGTTTAGTTTACTGTGCCTCTGTCTAATAGTGACACGGAAGTAATCCCCGGGACAAACCTACGATCCCCCATCCACTCATCAAGATTCTTCTTGAAGAGAGTCAGTGAGGTGCTCTGCCTAACATGAATTGGAATTCTATTCCAGAGCGAAGGGAGCCTCTGGGTTATGAATCTGTCCCTCCAGCATGTTCTATTTATTTCTGTGCTGAGGTTCAGGTCCCTCGAGCGCGTGGCTCTAAGGGATTTAGATTTACTGAGGTGGAGCATATCCATTAATTCTGGGTTGGACATAGCTTTATATGTCAGGCATAGATCGCCTCGAAGTAGGTGGTATGCAACTGAGTAGAGCTGGAGTTTTTTTAACTGAGCAGCATATGGCATCTGTTTGAGTCCCTTGATCCTCCTGGTGAGGTACTTTTGGGGTCTTTCTAATTGCTGCAGGTGTCGGGTAAGGTACATCCCAAAGGGGGCATTGTATTCTATGACGGGCCTGATGAGGGATGAATAAAGGGGCATGATTACCACTCTTGATCTAGATGTGAATCCTTTCATGATGAGGTGGGCTATGTAGACGGTCTTTCTAACCACTTTGGCAATGTGGTTGTCAAAGGAGAGATTTCTATCAACTTGGGTCCCCAGATCCCTAATTACTTCCTCTGTACTTAATGGGTTACCACCTATGTGGTAATTTGTGGGCACATTGTTTTTTCCAAAGGGTATGACTATACACTTTTTGGCATTTAGCTTTAGACCATGGCTCTGGCACCAGTTATCCGTCTCTGCGAGACCTTTTTGAAGGATGTTTGTGTCAGCTGGAGAGTCGATTATGACACCCAGTTTGCAGTCATCTGCGAACTTGGTGAGCCATAGTCCTTCCACATCGGCCTGTACCTCAGAAAAGTAAATACTGAACAAGAGAGGTCCCAGGACAGAACCTTGTGGGACGCCACTTGTGACCGGTTTCGAGTCTGACATGGCTCCAGCAACTCTGACTCTGTGGGTTCTGTCTTTGAGCCAGTTTGCGACCCATCTTGTGACATAGGGGTTTATATTTAGGCTGGATAGCTTATCTATGATGCCCAAGTGGGATATTGTGTCAAATGCCTTTGCGAGGTCCAGATAGGCTGTGTGGACTACCTTCCCTTCATCTATGGCCTTGGTGACTGTTTTGAAGAAGTCGACCAGGTTCAAAAGGCAGGATCTGCCCTTTACAAAGCCAAATTGGGTAGGATCTAGTGTATGTAGGTCCCCAATGTCTTTGTTTATGAGTTCCATGATGATCCTCTCCATAGCCTTGCAGACTAGGCTAGTCAGGCTTATGGGGCTATAGTTTCCAGGGTCCACAGAGGCGCCACCTTTGTGGAGTGGGACCACTGTTGCTGTACGCCATTCTTTGGGCACATATCCTGTAGTGAGGCTGAGATTGTACAGCAGTTTTACTTGAGGGATTAGTTCATGTAGGACGCAACCCGGGATGCCATCTGGTCCCATGGAAGCAGTGTTTTTTGCTTTGGAGAGGGCGGCCTTCACCTGAGCATCACCGATGTTTGGGAGGCTGCACTCTGCCGGAATAGATACTTGCTCTTTTGGGGGGGAGGGGGTGGAGATGTTTGCACTGAACCTGTCTGCCAGGATATTGGCGATGTCTGTGGGTTCAGTGTATTTTTTGTCGCTTAGAATCAACTCAGAACAAGTCTGGGAGTTGCATCCCAGGTTCCTAACATAACTGAAAAAAGCCTTATGATTGTCTTTAGTGTCCTGTGCAATTTTTCTCTTGAAGCTGGCCTTGGAGGATTTTATGAGGGATCGTAATTTTGTGCTAGTACTGATCAGAGAAGCCTTCCCTTTTAGGGATTTTGCTCTATCATGTAGTAGCTTCCTCCTTCTGTTGTACAGTTTATTTATGGCTGGGGTCCACCAGACTGGACGCCTGCCTTTGTATGATTGGGTCTTGATTTTGTTTGGGATAGCATGATCAATGCATTCCTGGAGATGTCCGTAGAATGCGTTTATATAGGATTCTGCAGTTTGAGCCGTAGTTTCCACTGGCCCTGGGGCCTTGAAGGATTCCACTTCGGTTTTGAGAAGTGCGAAGTTCACTTTTGAGAAGTTTTTCACTGTGGTTTTCTAGGCTGGGGGTGGGGTCGGGATGCGGATATCCAGTGAGATTAATTCATGGTCTGATCTTACCAATGAGGGATATACTTCTGGTATGGAGCATAGAGTCCCCATGTTGGTAATGATCAGGTCTAGTATGTTTTCCCCTCTTGTGGGAGTGGTGACTAGTTGTTCCATAGCATTTGAGTTTATAAATTCCAGGAACCTTTGGGCTAAGGTGCTGGGGCTTGAGTAATGCTCCCAGTCTATGTTTGGGTAGTTGAAGTCGCCCAATATAATGGTGTTCGGAGAGATCTTCATGTTCTCCAATGTTTTCAGGAAAGCCGAGTGGGATTCCTGACTTTGAGAGGGTGGTCTGTAGGATGCTATAAACTGAAAAGCAGTCTTGCCCACTGTCAGTTGCACATGGATGGTCTCTGATATTTCATGCAATGCCACTAACCTGGAGGTGTGGATATCCTTGATAAATATGGAAACTCCCCCTCCTTTTGTGGTTTGGTCCAGGTTTTGGGGCCGAAAAGTATGATATGAGGTATAACCTGGTAGTGCTGGGGTGCTCTCTGGAGCCTTGAACCAGGTTTCTGTCACTGCACAGATATCAATGTTCTCCATACTGAGGAGAGCTTCGAGTGCATGCATCTTGAGGTTAAGACTTCTGGCGTTTAGCAGCATTACCCTTAGTTTCTTGTTCCTTGTGCTGTCTATGGAGGTGGGTTTGACTTTTGAGCCTTGCCTAAAAAAGGCACTATGGGGGTGGCAAGAGCCTTTGCCAATATCCAAAAGCCCAGGGGTGACAGGTGCAAGCTGTCCCTAGCGAAGCAATGTGGCTTGTCGAGCATGTCATCCCAGGCTGACAGACACTGGATCCCCTTTGAATGACACCAAAATTTTAGCCAATTGTTAAAATCGATCATTTTGTCTTTATACTGTGGCATCATTCTAGGTGAGGGTAAGATGCTGCTCAAGGTCAGGGTCATACCGGCCTGGGCTACATGATCAGAGAGCTCCTCTATGTCTCTTTTCATGTAGTTGAAGGAGGTACGTCTCAGGTCATTCACGTCAGCATGTGCAATGACTGAGTCATATTTGTATTTGCTTTGGAGTGACCTGAGTGCTTGCGTTATGTGGCGGATCCTAGCGCCCGACAGGCAGCTCACTGTGACCTTCTCTTTTTTCAGCCTGGTGAGCGGGATGTCAGTGTGTCTGACAATAGAGTCACCTATTACAAGAGTATCAGGTGTGTTATTCAGCCTTAAGGGTTGTGACTGCTTGGCACACTGACTTTGTGTACTATGTGTTGTACGTGTTTTGTTTTGGGGTAGCGTTTGCTTGGATGTCTGCTTTGGAGGTCTCTGTTGCTTAGGTAGATTTTTATTTAGAGCCTCAGTATGTTTTGTGTTTTTATGTGTTTGGTTCGCTGTTGTGGTGGGACTATGTGATACTGGAATTGTGTTGTGTGAGGTTACCTTCTCCTCCTGACTGGTTACTCCAGTTTCGAGATGAGAGAGCTCAGCCTCCAGTTTGGCTATATGGTTGCATCTCTCACATATATTTGAACCTGTTTGGAGGAGGAGAGGGTTGTCCGTGTACATGAGACAGTTGTAACATTGCCTCAAAATTCCCAGATTCACCAGCTGGGCTGGAGAGGAAACCATTGACTGACCTTTGGACATGCTAGAGTAATATAGGGAACTGAATTAAAACGGACCAATAGGGGACAAGGTAATCATAGAGAGTATAAGAGTAAGTAGTGCTTATGGTTTATTAGTGCTAACTTGTAAAATTACTTATTTGGACCAGTGAGGGGCCTTAGAATGAGAATATGGTGTTTAATTTAAGAGATAGAGCAGTTCTAAGGGAAAAAGTGAAGAGCAGACTTTGTGGAGCCAGGAATACTTTAAACCCAATTAGGCGGCGCTGCCCGATGTTGCACTATGCGCAAAAACGTGCAAAAGAGGGTTTTAAGAGAGGATGTATTTGCCAGAAAGAACTGTATGGCTACAAAAAAATATAATTCATTATCATGTAATAAAAAACAGCAAGACACAAGAGAGTAATTCAGTAACATGGGCAATAAATTCCTTGCAGTTTTAGTATTAAATGTTTTATGAGATTAACCAGTGGTAATGCTGCTTTACTATTTACAACTTACAAATTTAAAACATGTGATGGAAAACTACTTTATACTGCTCCTTCCTATTACACGAAAAACCACAAGGCTGAATGATCACTTTCCCTTTCAGATTTTTCTCATATGATAGATTACTCAGGAATGTTTGAAATTTACTCGGGTTTTACCCAACATAATCGTCACACAAAGCAACAGATTCCAGTGTAGATTACTCTGGAGAGATAAGGGCTATGTACATTAAACAAGAATCCATGTGAACTTACCCCTACTTCTATGGAGCCATTACTCTGAGAATGTCCATACTTGTTTCTGACTTTCCCATGTTGCTGTAACTATGTCACCCCCACCACTCCTAATAAATAATTCTGACTGCTGCCTCCATCTACAAAAAATTCCCTGCACAACTCTTTGAAACCCTGCTAATTCTGTCTCTGATCACAACATCCGGTCCTGTCATATTTATGTATGTATGGAAAACATTCACATGCCTTTATTTCTGTATGATGGGCTTCTGTACATAAGTATAAGCACTTATTTTATTTACATTTACTGAACAGCCAAGCACACTGACCCATTGCTACTTTTGTTACCAGGAATCAATGTACAGACACAAGCTACTTTTTTCTGAAATTCAGTAATTCTATTCCAGTGAATGTAACATTTAAACAAACAAAAAAAATTGAATAAAGTCTACGCAATTTTCAGTTTAAAATAATCAAATTACATGTCTGAACAGTATATGAAAAACCCAGTATGATTATTATAGAAGTTAGAATACAGAGAAGTTCAGTGGTAGAAATTAAGATACACAGCAGTTCAATTAGTTTTCAGAAGACGAGAATCCGTATACTGGAAGAATTTCCAAGAAGCAGTATAGAAAACTAAAATGTTTCATGTACTGTTTGATCTTAATTAACTTACACCAGTACACAGAATTCATACTTGCTTAAGGTTAGCCACTAAAGCTCTGGTGCTAACTGGTGCACCCAGGCATTAAAAGAGCTTTGGCACGTACTGAGTAGTATCATCAGAAATGAGGTTCCAGAAATTTCTGTCACTGGCATAAAGTTCACTGGCAAAAAGTTTTGTGAAATTTTGTCTTTTTGCAGTCAGAAGATACCTAATTAAATTAAACCTGGATGAAATCAAATTTTAACTGACTAACCCTACATTGTTGATGATATTTCAAAATAAAGTTAGCCGACAAGTTAAAAATAATCTAACACCTAACTAGCCTTGCCTTTGGCTTGAGCACAAAATTTCACTTTTCCTCTCATGCCATTGTTTCACCCTATCTTTCTCTCTTACATTGTCCTCTCATGCCATTGTTTCACCCTATCTTTCTGTCTTACATCACTGTTTTCATGATATTTCTTCCCCGTCACTCTTTCTTCGCTCATGGCTCCGTATTCACCCCTCATTTCTCTCGTACATCGCTGTTTTCATGATATTTCTTCCCCGTCACTCTTTCTTCTCTCATGGCTCCATATTCCCCCCCTCATTTCTCTCATACATCACTGTTTTCATGATATTTCTTCCCCGTCACTCTTTCTTCGCTCATGGCTCCGTATTCACCCCTCATTTCTCTCGTACATCGCTGTTTTCATGATATTTCTTCCCCGTCACTCTTTCTTCTCTCATGGCTCCGTATTCTCCCCCTCATTTCTCTCGTACATCACTGTGTTCATGATATTTCTTCCCCATCTTTCTTCTCTAACGGCTCCGTATTCTCCCCTCAGATGTCATTATTATTTTTGTGTCTGTCTCTCTCTGTCTGTCTGTTGTGTAGTACATATTTTAAGTAACTGTGTTTTTTCTAAAATATGTTTTTACTTTCTGGCAAAGCTGCTCCTTCCCATCCTCCCATCCATCCCGCATTCAGTTATCCAAATTCCAGAGCCATTTGTCAAACTTGGGTCAGCAGTTTTTTTTTGTTTTTTTTTTTACTTATTATTCACTTTCAATATTTTCAGCTGTTACGGTTCATTTCTAAGGCCTCAAACACATTAATTCCTCATCTTCCTCTCCAATGAAAGTGTTCTGTCACGGTTTTAATACATGTTACAGTACTTTGTAACTAAAGTGCCATGATGTACTTTCCACCCATCTTACCAAAATTATGTGGGACGTTTCTTAATGAAAAGCTTAATAAACTCTTTATGAAAAAAATGCTTATGTAATTCTACTTAATTCCTCGCAGACGTCAGTTGAGGGATTGCCTGGGATGTGTCCATATACTTTAATGGAGAGGAACCCACACACGTTGTACTGCATCCATTAAAGTCTACAGAAGCACTTGCATGCAAGCCCTATGTTGACATCACTGTGGGTAAAGTTTATCGAACTTTTCAGTCATGTCAAGAATGGATATTTGTTTTTTTAGAGAGAGTATAATTTTAGGTGGTACAACGGTAGCTTTGTTGCCTCACAGCAAGAGGTTCTCCTGTTCGATTCACAGCTGGAGTGCCTTCTGTGTGGAGTCTGCATGTCCTCCCTGCAGTCGAGTGGCCCCGAAAGATATGCGTGAATGGGCGTGCCTTCGCTGAAGGTTGGGCATCGGGCTGGCAACTCGGCACCATAAAAAAATCTACTGCCAATCATTAGCGGACCGGAGTTCCGCTGTGGCGACTCCTAACCGGGAAAAGCCGACAAAGAAGATCACTGGAAAACAGGTATTAATAACAGGAAAATACAGGACTGCACCTGAGACATCATAATCCTGGTGCCTAAAGTAAAATAAAAACTGTGGCAAAACACTTTAAAAAGACTCTTGGTTATCTTTGCTACAACCATCCTAACACCACCCCCACTGTTTTAAGGCTTATGCAGATAGCTATTAGGACTGTCCATCATTGGCCTTTGACACTGTGTCCTATTCTCCTAGCCAGCAAATGTCTGCAGTTCATATCAAGAGCCAAAAACAGTGCTTGTGAGTATCTACACAGATACAGATGTCTCCCAGCTTTAAGGTCTGAAAATTACTCACCTGGAGATAATACAGGTAGCACACTTACATTTGCTTCTAGGAAGGTCAGAAGGCTGTGGGTTCTAGCCCTAGACCAGCTGTTTGAATTCACATTCCATACTGTTCAGTTGGCACAGTGGTTTAAGGTTGTGAGGTGTGGCATAGGGTTTTATTCCAGCAGCCCTTATCAACCTACTGTGTGACCTTTAGCAAATTAATTAACCAAGCATCATTCCCTGGTTGCCCCTGAAAAGGGATTGTGGGCCTACCTGGATAAAAAATGGGTAATTAGTTTAGTAGCAGTTGCTGTTCTTCGTATGACTTGTTAAACTGAGGGCCCATCTGCCTGAGTTGGAAGTAACTTGGGTGGATTTTAAAGATGTCACTGCACTTCTTAAAAAGAATGGGTAAAATTCCCCGGTGTCCTGGTGAAATTACCCCTAGCAGGAACAACAGGTTAAGTCTCCTCTGAAAACAGGGCATGCTTAGTGGGGGTAAAATAATTAATGAATGAAGTTGGAAGGTCATTCTAAGGACACTATCAGAAACAGCAGTTTTTCAGTAGCGGAATCAAAGCAAAAAGTCAAAGAACCATCCAACATATTATTCAAAAAGTACCTTTCACATCAAGTGGAAGGTTTAAAATGGTACTTATGATTTTATGTTTAGACGCATTTAACAGTGAACCTTTCATTTATATTGCTAGTAGAGAAAGTCTGATAAGAAGGTTAAACATTAGATTTCTTCTCACACTTCTTTTTTGTTACCTCTACCATCTTATACAATCCTGGACCTCTTTTGGTAACATTTATGACATAATGTTCTATAATATTATTTAACTAGCTCATGAAGTGATGCAGGTTCTGTGGTAAGTGGAGGTGATAAAAAAGTCACGTTTCCAACAACTTGGCAAGACTTACAGATTAGTTATGTACATCTCACTCTCTCCCACATTAGTACAGAAGCATTTTAAGCCCTGTCACTAATTCATACCACACTCTTATGAAACTTACACACCATCTCTAGACAATATCTAGTTTTTTTATTTTGCCATCTGCGTTTCTTACTTTTCCCCAGTAACTTTCTTCCCTTTAATATGTGACTTATAAAAACAGATTGGCATCTGTACTTCTTTGAGGCTGCTTACTTCACAGATACCTTGCAGTTACCCTCACTGGTACTATTTTTTATTTATTTATTTTTTGAATGAATGCATCACTTCACATCATAAATGTAATGTGATAATACTGGTTTAATGTTTATTTCGGAGCAGGTCACTCAGTGACATAGTCCACACCCTTACTGTTTAAGGGCCATTCCAAGTATCATTAACACTGCTTACTAAGTTGCCATGGTAACTATGCGGAGCCCATCCGTCTCATGGTATTCTGCAAAGTGGATCCTTCTGTGACAACTGTCAAGTTATTTTGTTTACTTAGTTTCCCCTGGACTGGATCAGCCCACCCACCTACAGTGAAACCACAGAACAGGGGGGGGGGTGCAAAGGCAGCCAGCATACCTCCAATTTAGAGTGCTAAACCTTGTCTTACTATGTTGTTACAACTCCCTAGAAAAAAGTAGCCAATTTACTGAGCAAGAACATTTTCCCATCACTAGTCTATCATTCTATGCTATAAAATGAAACTGTGTATGTTTATAATCAGCATTATACTACTAAACCACCATCTGGATGTTATCCTGAATAATTTTTTATGTGAATTCCGTCATTCCCTGGAGATAGCAGAACTGATAGGACACATGCAATCACACACACACACACACACACACACACACACACACACACACACACACACACACACACACACACACACACACACACACACACTCTGACTTAATTCAACAATGGAATATATATCATATACCATATCTAATCTGTATGCTGAGTGAGGAGTGGGAATTGGTCATACCGGCTTTTCTACAGCCCTGTGTTGGGGATAATCCTGTTGCTCTGGGGCACCACATCTCAGGAGACTGCTGTCTCGTAAGTGAGAAAATGCCCCGACTCTCACGATTATTCTTCATCCCTGCACAGTGTACTGACAGCTGCTTCATGTCAACAGGCTTGTGAAAAATTAAGAGAATGGTTACTCTTCAGAGCTTTGAAACTTTCATGTTGTGAATATTTAGCACCTGCTTTTGGTCTGGTACAAAGTACAGAAACTGTTCAGTAAAACAAAGACGGCCAAATCTGTTTAGCAAAATTGTGTTTTGTTGACAATTTTCTGAGGGGGCCGGTTGCATTACAGGCAAGTATCCGTAAATCCTTCAACAAACCACAACTTACTCTCAAGTTAGTCAGAGAACCTCGATGCTGGTTACATTTCTACAGTGTTTCCCAATGATCAGGCAATTCAGTGAAACAAAACTGGAAAGTCAAATTAAGCTGATTCACTCTTTGAACATTTATTAAACTACAAAATGCTTTTTCCTCTGATAATGACTGTTCTAAACCTGCAGCCGGGAGAGGTTCTGCTGTTTCCAGATGTACTTCCAAAACACTGACTACATCTACAGAAAGTAATGCCATGTGTTACAGTTACCCTGCTTTTTACGAAACTCCATTATCACCTAGAACTTTGGAACACTCGCATCTCAGTAATTCTAGAATACCCGCTGTGGTAGGGTGGGGATAAACCAGTGTAAAATGAAAGAAAATCACAGCTGCTGTAAATATAAATGACTGAATACATTTTGTCTTACAAATGTGTAAGCAAGCATTCCTTAAAACACATGGCAACTAATAACTTCAGTAATACTTTGAGTTACTTCAATGTACATTATTTCTGGATCGGTCTCGACCGTCAAAGGAAGATTCAATACTTTCCTGTTCACAGCGAGGATGGGGTGGTGTGGAGGTACTGACTGAGCTATGGGGAGCAGGCACACTATAAAAAGTTAAAAGAGTTATACGTGATGCTCATGGAATAATATTTGTCTGATGACATCCACTACCAGGTTCCACTAGCTGAGCATTTGGCACCAAAGCAAGAAGTTACACTGACAAAACAGGAAGTTACACTGACAAGCATTTCACAGCTGATAAAACTCATACCATCTTCTCATACCATTGAAACTCTTAGCACAAGAAATATGAACAAACCTAAAATAGTGGGGGGGGGGGGCAAAAAATAGGGACAGATTTTTAAATATCACACTTATAAAACTAGAAAGCTTCTAGAATAACAGGTTTTGTGTTAATATGCATTTTCTGGAGGGTATAAAGTCTGAAACTCAAATGTGTGGCATTATTTAGTGACTTCATTCCTCAGTGATTTGTCAGAAAACCACAAATTTTACAAGAAACAGACCAAACATATGAGGTGTAAATCTGGACATTCTTTGAAAATTTGGACATTTGGGAGGTATGCCTACTGTACATTTTAGCAACAGGAGCCCCTTACTTGCTCTAATCAAAGAAGTCAAAAACAGATATCAGTACTGTCATATGCATGGACCAATCCAGCTGACTGTGCATGTTCTAAATTCTCCATCACACTGACAATCTGACCTTTGCCTGAAAACAAGTTAAAATGGAAAACCATCATATACGGAGCAGGAAATGCACCCAAACAAAAGGAATACACCAGAAGAGACTTAAAACAAATGGGTCTGCACTGTGACATCATTAGGTTTTTTGCAAAAGCACACGCACACACACACACACACACACACACACACACACACACACACACACACACACACACACACACACACACACGCACCTGCAAAATAAATTATTTTAGATGCTGTTCATTAAACTTTAAAAATATGAACTTAAAGCTTGAATTAATAACTTGGTTTTGGAAAAGAAGTGGAGGTAACAAGTGGTTCCCACGGTCCTACCCAAATTGAAGATGACAGAAATATCAAAGGAATATTATGTAGTGAGCAGTAGGATTAGAGACTAAGTAAAACAAACTAAAATGGACCACAAAAAAATTTTCTACAAGAGACCTTTCCACATGCAGAGCTAGTGAAAATAGGAAGTGTCTCAACTGTGCAGAGCACAGTACATGTCTACAACACAGTTTGGAAATGTTAAAAATATTTCTAAAAATTATGGAATAAACTTCAAATAAATTATCCTGTGAGCAGTTTAAGCTAAAAGATAATCATTTGAAATGAGTCCAGGTAGAGCGAGTCCAGAAATGCAGTGAATGAATGGTCGAAAGAACGGACTTATATATACCAAGTCCAAGATGCCATTTCCTGGAATATTCCTTTTTCTCCAAAGTATTGCAATCTCAGAGTTGGTATATACATATATCAGTTTGGGGCGTGTAGAGTGCTTGCCTTGCCCCCCCCCTGCAAAATGAAATTTTAAGGAGAAGAGCGACTTTCAAGATTTGCTCTTCTTTGAGTTTTCATTTTCAGCCTTTTTTTTTTTTTGGCACTAGGTATTTCAATTGCTGACATTTCAGTAGGGAGCTGAGTAAAAACACTTCTGTTTGGCTTCAAAATGGACCAAGCATTGAAAAGCAAAAGGAAAGAAATTGTACTGGTGGTGCTCACAGTGAGTCTTGGAGGAAAAACATAAAAATATCTATCTATACAGAATGGATAGATGTTTTATAGGTAACAATCATGGCAGAAAAGAAGTGATATGAACTACATAGTAAAAAAGAGAAATTCAAAAGAAACGGAAAAAAAATGGAGGCCAAAAGTAAAACACAGCAATAATACAGGCAAATTCAGAAGCAATTTATAGGAGATGACATCTGGGAGAGGAGACCAGAGGGAGAGATTTGAAACAGAAATAAACTCTAAAACGAGTGAATGTTTTATGTAAAACACGGAAGACTGCTAGATCCATAGCTGTACAGAAATAAGGCTCTGACTACATCCCAGGTGACCTGAATTCAGTTTGAGGTTATGGCATTTGTCACATATTGAAAAACAGATCATCAAAACTATAGAAGTCAGAAAGGAGTACCTCTCTGATGGGCCACAGCTAGATAAATATAACATAGCAAGAAAAGACAAAAATGTGCTGACTGAGATTAATGAGGTTTTCAACATGACAGAAAGTTCAGTGAGGTTATATGTAGCAAGTGCTACAAAGGATTCTATGCCTTTAATGTTTAACAATCACCACCCACACTCAGACAGTACTGCGGTGGTGGTGCTGCGGTAGCGTTGTCGCCTCACAGTAAGACGTTGTCCTGTTCGATTCTCAGCTAAAGCGTCTTCTGTCTGGAGACATGCGTGAATGGGCGTACCTTCGTTGAAGGTTGTGCGTCAGAGCTGGCAACTCGGCACGTAGAAATCTACTGCCAATCATTAGCAGACCAGAGTTCCGCTGTGGCGACCCCTAACCGGGAAAAGCCGAAAGACACAAAGTACAGTTTTGTACCTACCATAAATGTAGATGTTCGAGTGTAGACACTGCTGCAGTCATTACATTTGGGTTATCCTGCCGTCAGGCGGTCCCGCAGTCAGCCTGAGTTCCAAAGTCTTGGTCCGGCGTCAGTTGCTGTCGCCTCTTCCCTGACGTCAGTGCGACAGGGGTATAAAAGATGCAGCCGATGCCATTTTCTTCAGTTTTTCTTGCCCCAGATGTCAGGTGCCCCCAAAAAAGGAAGGCGATGTAAATTGCTAATAAAACATACATATGTAAAATAGTAAAAACTATCAGTTTCCAGCAAATACTCCCCTTATGCAGTAAAGGTTAGAAGGCTTAGGTACGTACCAGCAAGTAAGAGGGGAAGGAGGGAGGGTAACCTGGACTGCAGCAGTGTTTACACTCGAACATCTACATTTATGGTAGGTACAAAACTGTACTATGTTCATCGTGTGACACTGCTGCAGTCATTACACTTGGGTGGAATCCCAAAGCTGAGATAGGGTGGATGGATCTATAAGGCATTAGGGGTGGCTATAAGGCCCTGCAGGACAGCAGTGGCAAAGCCTGCTCTGGATTTGGAATATAAGGGTAAATGGTAATGTTTGGTGAAGGTATGTACTGAACTCCATGTTGCTGCTTCTAAGATGTCCTTGGTAGGCACTCCCCTGAGGTAGGCAGTAGAAGTGGCTGTTGCCCTGGTGGAGTGGGATCTAATACTGCTAGGTACAGGTTTCCCATGGTGTGTTTAGCAAAAACGTATACAGTGGGCTATCCACTTTGAAATAGTCTGTTTTGAAATGGCTTTTCCCTGTGCTCCTGCAGCATATGCTACCAATAATTGTTCAGATTTTCTGAAAGCTTTGGTTTTGTCTAAGTAGAAGCGTAATTGTCTGTGGACGTCCAAGGAATGTAGTAATCTCTCTCATTTGTTCTGTGGTTTTGGATAAAAGGTTGGCAAGTGAATTGATTGGTTTAGAGCCACACTTGATATTACCTTTGGCATAAATGTAGGGTTAGTTCTTAAGGTAACCCTATCCTGGTGGAAGATGAGGAAAGGTTCCACTGCCATTAGTGCCTGTAATTCTGAAACTCTTCTTGCTGAAGTTATTGCCAGTAACAGAACAGTTTTCCAAGAGAGGTATTTTAATTCTGCTGTGTTAGCTGGCTCAAAAGGAGGCAAAGTTAATTTTTCCAAAACAAAGTTGAGGTCCCAAGTTGATATAGGTGCTCTGCGGGGTGGTCTTATGTTTTTAGCCCCTCTGAGGTACTGTTTGAGCAAAGGATGTGAAAAAATTAGTGGATCCGTGTTGTAGTGAGCAGAAATGGCTGAGGCATGAATCTTGATGGATGATAAGGAGAGGCCCTTGTCCAGCATCTCAGTTAAGTACTGCAGTATCTGAGGAATGTTTGGGGCAAGAGGGTCAAGGCTGTGTGCTTGGTTCCAGGCACAGAATCTCTTCCATTTATCTGAGTAGGCTTTCCTGGTGCTAGGCCTTCTGGCCTCCTTAATGACATCCATAACAGCTTTGGAGAGAGGCATTGCTTGCTTGATTAAGGAATTTTCCATGCAGCTAGGTTTAAGGTCTTTAGCTGGCTGTGAAGTATCTGATTGTTGCGTTGTGTTAACAGCTGTGGGATTTGTGGCAAAATCCAGGGTGGTTCTTGTGCTAAGTTCTTTAAGATTGGATACCAGTGTTGGCGTGGCCAGTCTGGTACAATCAGGATCATCCTTGGCTCTTCCTGCCTGGCTTTTATGAGTACCTTTGGAAGGAGAGGTAAAGGAGGGAAAGCGTATACTTGTAGGTTTTTCCAGCTGAATGAGAGGGCATCCACTTTCCATGGTTGTGGATGGTAGCTCCTTGTGCAGAATTTCTGTAATTGGTAGTTTGTTGGGGATGCAAACAGATCTATGTCTGGGTTCCCCCATTTTTGTGCTATCATTCTGAAAATATTTGGATTTAATTTCCATTCATGAGGATCCATGATGTTTCTGCTTAGGTCGTCTGCCAGTGTGTTTTTCTCTCCTGGCAGGAATTGTGTCTGCAGAGGAACTTGGTAGTTTAAAGCTGTGTTCCACAAGGTCATGGTTTGTCTGCAAAGGGGTTAGGAGTGTGTTCCCCCTTGCTTGTTTATGTACCACATAACTGTGGTGTTGTCTGTCTTCAGTAGTAGTTGTCCTGGATGTAGCAGGTCCTTGAAAGCTATAATTGCATTTTGTACAGCTAGCATCTCCTTTTGATTGATGTGGAGATGTCGTTGTTCTGTGGGCCACTCGCCCTGAATACATTTTCCTGCCATGTGTGCTCCCCAGGCGTAATCCGATGCATCTGTTGTCAGTGTTTGCCTGGCTGTGGGTTAAATAAAAGGCTGTCCCTTGTTGAGGTGACAAGCTTGGGCCCACCATTGAAACTCCTGTTGAAGGCAAGGAATTAGTGGTATAACTGTTTCCAGATCTTGACAGTGTTGAGACCATACACTCTTTAGGTACCATTGTAGTTTCCTCATATGCAGTCTGGCATATGGAATTAGTAGTATGCAAGATGCCATGTAGCCCAAGTTCTGCAGAATTTTTCTTGCAGGGAGTTGGGTCTTTGTTGCCATTAATTGAAAATATTGAGTCAGTTGTCCTGGCTTGTCTGGCGTGAGATAAGCCATTTGGGCCGTTGTGTTTAAGCTGGCACCCAGGAATATTATCTGCTGCGAGGGCACTAGTTTTGATTTCTTTTCGTTTACTGTGTACCCCAGGCAACTTAATAACTTTTTTACATACGCCAGATGCTTTAGAAGAATGTCTTTGCTCTCTGCTTGGATTAGGCAGTCGTCCAGGTATGGGTAAATTTGAATTCCTTTTTGTCTGCAAAATGCAATTACTGGTGCCAGGCACTTTGTGAAGACTCTGGGCACAGTAGATAAGCCAAAGGGCAGTGCAGAGAATTGATAGTGCATTGAACCTTCTAGAAATCTGAGGTATCTTCTGCAGTTTTGTCTGATAGGGACATGCAGGTATGCCTCTTTGAGTTCCAAAGTCACGAGCCAAGCTTTCTTGCCCAGCATGGGAAGAAGCTGCTGTAGTGTCAACATTTGGAATTTCGGAGCATCCAGGTAAGTGTTCAGAGAAGAAAGGTCCAGAATGGGTCTCCATGCTTTGTCTTTTCTGGGAACCAGAACAAGTCTTGAGTAAAATCCTTGGCCTTGCTCTTGTGGTGGTACCATTTGAATAGCTCTCATATCCATGAGTGCTGTAATTTGTTTTTGAGCCTCTGCACATTGATTTGGTGGCAGATTTGGCATTCTTTTTAGCCTTGGAAGCGTGTGGAAGTGAAACCTGTAACCTTGTGATATGATGTTGAGGACCCATTTGTCTTTGGTGATGCAACGCCAATTGTGAAAGAAAAGAGCCAGTTTTCCTCCCAAGGGAGCTGCCAAGAGAGAGCTGTTTGGCAGCCGCAGTGGGAAGTCATTGAGACTGTTTTTTATATGGTTGAGGCCTGTCTTCTCCTTCTTTCTGGTACGGAATACCCCATTGCCTAGGTCTATAAGGGCTTTGTGTCTGACCTCTACCTCTTGGACGTCTATATCTGCCCCTTTGAGGTCTGTCTGTGACTGGAAAGGACCAATTTTTTGTTGGCCAATTCCAGCTAAAACGAGGAGGTTGAACCTGTAAAAAAATCTTTGACCGTTTGCATAGATTTTGCCTTATCCTCCATCTTTTTTAGTACCTTCTCTGCTTTAACTCCAAACAACACATCCCCCTGCAAAGGTGCATCCAATAATTTAGCTTTAACATGATCTGGTAACGTCTGTTCTTTTAACCAAGCATGCCTTCTTATGACAGAGCCTGTAACTGCTGCTCTACAGGAGGCCTCTAAGGAATCAAAACCACATTGCAAAGTATGTTTTCCCACTTGTTCAGTTGCATGCAATAAATCCTGCATTTCTTTCAAATTAGGGGAATCTGTATCTGGAAGCATCTTTTGTTTCAACTGAGACATTAAAAATTGCTGATATTTTAGCATATGAAACTGGCAATTCAAGGCTCTCATGGCTAAAGTTGCAGATGTATAAACTTTCTTGCCCCATCTGTCTAATGCCCTGGAATCTGTCAGAGGGGACTGGGTTTTTAGCAGATGAGGCCTTAATCCCTTTGGGTCCCTGAGAAATAGTTTCAGGGCCTGCAACAGGGCTTTTGTATAAATATTTGTGTGAGTCAGGGTTCATAGGTTCATACTAGGCTATCTGACCTAGGGCATTTATAAGCCTAGCCAGAGTGTGTTTAGCTTTCGCCACCCATTTTAAATAAATTTTGCTATGCCCTTTTTTGAGGTTAATATACTGTGCCTCTGTCTAACATTGACACAGAAGTGATACCCGGGGTAAACCTACGATCTCCCATCCACTCATCAAGATTTCTCTTGAAGAGAGTCAATGAGGGACTCTGCCTAACCTGGACTGGGATTTTATTCCAGAGTGAAGGGAGCCTCTGGGTTATGAATCTGTCCCTCCAGCATGTCCTATTTATTTATAGGGACTCTGTAATATCTGGCTTAACTGGGGCTGGTGGTAAAGAGTCAGGGTTTAAGCTGGATTCACTGTATACATCATCCACAATATCTAACACAGGTGGAATAGCAAGGGGTCTGTGTTGAGGCAATAAGAGGAAATCCCTAAGCATTTTCTTGGATTCTGAATAATCCTGACCTTCCCAGTGGAAATGCTCCCTCATGGAATGTAAGGTCTCCCCAAAGGAGTAGTCCTCGGGCGGAGAGGCTGATGGGATTGATTCCTCAGCATCAAAATCTTCATAAGGGGGGGAAAGAATACCCTAGGTCTGAGGAAGAGTCAGAGGAAATGGATACCTGGTCTGAAGATTCATAGTATGCATCTTGTCTGGGCCTTTTATCTAGGGGGGGTTGGGACCCTCTGATCAGAGTGATAAGGTCCTCGGCCATTTTTAGCATTTGTTTCTTTGGCATGGAAACCTGGCCTGGAGATTGCTGTGTCTGTTTCTTGGCTTTTAAAGGAGGCTTAGATTTAGTAGAGGGTTTAATAGATATTTGGGCAGGTCTGAAAACACCCTCTGAAGCTGTGGAGTGTTCAGCTACTTTGGTTCCCTCTGTAGGATTAAGTTCGGTAATCTGAATAGCAAGAGCGTCCGAAGGCCCAGCCGTCTCCATGTGGGAATCGGAGGGGGTCTGTGGTTCTGTAGATGCGGTCATCAGGGGCTGCGTAGGCGCCTCGCTGAAAACCGGAGAACCGGCGACCGGCCTAGAAGAGGCCTCGTCGTCAGTCTTGGGCCTCGCATGCCTATCCTTGTCTTTGCATTTTTTTATGGATTCCTGTTGTCGGAAGTTCCGACGGCATGGTGTAGTTAAATTTTCTGCCAAAATAAAGTCGGGCAAAATCAAACCGACGTTTAATAGTGCGCTTGTTAAACCTAGCACAAAACCAACAACCAGTGGCGTCGCGGTCTGGGCCTAGGCATGGGATACAGTAGGAGTGGAAATCCTTATGAGGTATTTGCTTCCCACAAGAAATACAATTATTAACTTTTACTGACATCGGTCTGAGGCAAGAAAAAGGTTCCCCAACGGGGTACTTAGCTTTTAGAAGACTTCGGTTCTGGTTTCGGAATGAAAATCTCAGGAGTCGGCCGACCGGCACTGGCGAACTGCTTCTGCTTCGGTCACCGCACGGCAAGAAAGACTGAAAAAAATGGCGTCGGCTGCATCTTTTATACCCCTGTCGCACTGACGTCAGGGAAGAGGTGACAGCAACCAACGCCGGACCAAGACTTTGGAACTCAGGCCGACTGCGGGACCGCCTGACGGCAGGATAACCCAAGTGTAATGACTGCAGCAGTGTCACACGATGAACATCAACCCACACTCAGAGAGTGCGTTCCCTAATTCCTCAGCAATCGTTGATACCTGGGTAGCAAAAGTCGTGTTGGTGATATGATTCCCCCTAAAATATACTTACAAAGTCTTAATGAGGCAGATGAATGAAAATTACCAGCAAAATTGAATAAATTGTTAGTCTCACCACACATATACACATATAACCACATACCTGCATTTAAAATGAACAATATAGACTATATTTATGTTGGAAAAAAGCCGAAAGAAGAAGAGTCTGTACCATCAATGACTCCACCCTTATGGATCTCTTGTATCTTCACAGCATCTACATCTACACAATCACCCAAACCAAGGATTTGAACTTCCATCAACATATAACTAAAACATAAGATAGAATCATTACCAAACAGCTCTCTCATCTCTGGAACAAACTGCCCATGCATGTTAAGCAGAATGACACCAGAAAGATACGTTTTGTCCACCTGGAAGTGGGAGAATGGATCTTGAGGGTGGTGTTTGACAAGCTACAAGTATACGAACTTGCCTTGTAGCTCATATGATCCTATAATAAAATACTTTCTGTATAAAGGGAACAGCCCAGTTTAGGCTGCAGTAGTTATGTTTCCAGTCTGTTACATCATTAAGCTCTGAACTACCAAAGCCATCACCTAGGCCAACTACAACTTTCATAACAAATTAACTTCCACAATTCCTGCTGAGTTTTTGCCTGAAACCCATAAAAAAATAAATACCTTTTTTCTGTCCATGTCACTGAAAATGTACCTGTACTTTCTTTTTAATAAGTCAACAAAACAAGCAGTTCTATCACATTTCAATAATTCAAAACAGCATCTCCCTCAGGAGTAAAGTCTGTCATAATAGCTGCTCATCCCGTAGCCTTAAGCTTAAACAATTTTGGCAAAGTGTACTGGCAGGAATGTTTAGCAAAAGGGATTTCACACGTCTACAGTGATTTATATGCAGAAACGTGTGGTAGGGAGACAGGGATATTAACGCAGCATTCTCAAACAAGTGAAAGAAATACAAAACACCTGACAGGCTCAAACAGTATACAGAACATATGAAATAAACAAATGTGCTTGAGTGTTGAATCACACTATATGCTGCTCATAGCTGCAGAATGCAAACCTCCAGGCAGGACTGACATAATAAAAAGGGATCAGACAAAGCCCCTAGGCACAAGTAATGTAAAATAACTGAAAGAGACGCAACGGGACTGCTGCATTGACTACAGAAACAAAGCACACTATTCATTAAGGCAAAGTTTCACACTATACAGAATGAGAGGTTAATGTTATTACTGCCTTCCCAACTAGCATGAAATGGGATGCCGATAAACAAGAAACGGAGGACTTTTATGGTTTATCAGTTGTTTCAATCATGAGAAATATTAGCACCAGGTTCATGTCTGTGACACAGTTTGAGTAATATAGCCATAAGCATTTCTAAATAAAATTATGCTTGTATTTTTTCACAAATAAAACAAATGTACTTAGATTTTGAACAAATTATAGGTAGAAAAGAAATTCAATAGCATAGAGAAATACACACACACACACACACACACACACACACACACACACACACACACACACACACACACACACACACACACACACACACATTTCATACTTCTTTTACTTGTCCCATTACTGTACAGAAAGTACCCCAGCTATATCTCTCTTAGCGGCCCCTGATTTAGCCTCATATTGTTGCCCAATCCTTCATAAAAATTTTAGATTTTGTGGTAAATCACTGAGGATTACATTCAAACAATAAAATCAGACATTAGAGCTTTTTTAACCTATCTGTTGACCAGTTTAACCAACTGGACATAATTATACCTTACCTGTTTGTAGACCTCTTTAAGAAAAATCTTGACGACTGGATGGGAAATAGAAAATTCACCCTGGGGATCACTTCTGCAGCACTGCTCAACAGGGGCACAGGAAAATAATTTTCTTGGGTGGCGAAAGCCAGGGAACCTTTTTGGCTAGGCTTATATAGGCCCCAGGGCTAATACCCTAGTACCTACCTATGAATCTATAACCAGGTAAGCCCAGTAGACACAGTTATTCCTTTTCAGGGGTGACCAGGGAGCATTGTCTGATTAAGTTTTATTTGTAGAGAGACAAAAGTAGGTGGAAAGAATCAAAACCTGCACAATATGCACAGCAAGCAGCTCAGAGTTAAAGTTTTCCAAACTAACTGCCATAGTCTCACACCCCTCACACTTCTATGCATAACCTACTGTTTTACTAACTTTTTAAGTGTCAAAGTTCCATTATTTCTGTATATTCCCTGCTTCCTGAGCAAAGAAGTTGAGAACTACGACCCCTGCCAAGAACCGAACTGCAGAAAAAAATGTTGTGAGACAGCAAAACTGCTATGCCACTGTGCTACCCAGAATGCATTTTTCTTTCTTTTTTCTTTCTTTTTTTTTTTTTTTTTTTTTTTTAACTTCTGCAACAATAATAACAATATTATAAAATGAGCCGGTTGCTGATAATTAGGGATTTCTCAGCAGCGTAAATATACAAATAGGACTGTGTGCATTTTTTTTTTAATTTATGGGTTGGTAGTCAATTCACAGAATGTTAAGCAGACCTGCCTTAAGAGGCAAAGGATGCCCAGGGAAGACTTGGCTAAGCCATCTTGTATGACAGAGGAACAGCTTGGAAATCTGTAGAAGCTACAGTCAGGAGCCTAGTCTAGCAGAAATCTTGCTGTCCGATGTTCCAGCAGGAAAGAGTTTTACTAACACTTAAGTCAAAAGGCATGCCCAGTTCCACTGAGTAAAGGATGACATGTAACCTCGACAAATTCTACTGTGCATACAGATGAAACAGTCTGGACACTGACACTGATTACCAATAAGTTTTTATGTCTGAATTTGCAAAGTACAACCTCTTGAAGATCACAGCTGGACTTGGTATTGTCTTCTTTGTATGTTTTGATTAGCACTTGAACTTACTTTCAGAAAAATTTCTGGAAATGTTTCAGTTTTAGTCTGCCACTCTGCCTGCATTTATTCTTGCTGGTTCTGTTTTATGCCTGCTTTACTGTTCTAATGTAAAAAAAAAAAACAAAAAAAAAAAAACTTTTGTTAAGTCTCTCATAGATGGCAGCTATTTGAAAAGGTAATGTGAACTCAAAGTATTATTAACAAATGCTCAGTTTGAACTGTTACATGCTATGAATTCTCTGTTTTTAATTTTTTATGACAGGAATTTGTGACACAGATTAACTGAAAGGGCATGCCTGCCCTACAGAAGATGACCACAGACACCGCCGTCTCTTGCTTACATACACCACTGCAGGATACTCTTTATGCCATACTGATAGATGCATGGTAGTAAAATGGACAACAGTGAGTATGTTGACAGCCAAAAGGGCTATCTACAAAAGATTCATTCTGTCAATCTGCATGATTGACACCCATTTCACTCAATATAATATCCATCAGCTGGGAGCTCATTGAATGCAAACTTGTCAAGTGCTACCGTGCCATTTCGTGGAAGTATTGGGGGGGGGGGGGCATTCCACATGGGAGAAATGCCAGGAGGCATAGCCTCTCCAAATTATTTATTTATTTATTGACATTTGTTTACCGGGAAAGTCCACTGGGTCAGAAACCCATTTTCAGTGGAGGCCCGGGGAGAAAAGCTCCACAGTTTACAAAGACAATACATTATAAAACAATGTTGACAAAAAGTCTTAACATAAGTATAACAAACATTTCATACATAAGAGGCAAAACATAGTATAATTAGACATTCCATTAGTGCTTACATGAAATAGTACATCAGGAGTCATTAAACAGAAACAGAGAAACAGAAATGTTACATCTAAGGAAACAGTATGAACATGGTTTTTATCTTACACCATCCTGATATTTAGTTAAAGGGCTTTCTTCAGGGTGGTTTGTTTGTATGGCAGGCACAGGATGAATTATCTAGGTAATGTGATTTTTAAAGCTGTCTTAAAGGTTTTTGTGTGGTCAGTTTGGGTTATATGGGATGGTAGGATGTTCCATAACTTAGTAATGCTGTGAGAGTACAGACATTGTCCTGCTCTTTTGTTGGGTTTAGTTACGGTTAGCAGGTACTTGCAGGAGGATCTTGGTGTTCTGGTAGGAATACATACATGTAGAATTGAGCTGAGTGATGGGCAGTCATTGGGTTTATAGATTAGCTTGTGGGCTATGGTTAGTTGGGTATATTGGAGGTGGTGGGAAAAGATTAGCCAATTCAGGTTAGTGATAGATTGGCAGTGATGAGAAAGTACAGTTGTGTACACTTACCATAAATGTAGATGTTCGAGTGTATTCACTGTTGCAGTCATTACAATTGGGTTATTCTGCTGGCAGGCTACCCTCAGTCGGCCTGAATTCCAAAGTCTAGGTCCGGCGTCGGTTGCTGTCACCTCTTCTCTGACGTCAGTGCGCCAGGGATATAAAAGATGCAGCCGACGCCATTTTCTTCAGTTTTTCTTGCCCCAGATGTCAGGTGCCCCCAAAAGGATAGGCTAAAAATATGTCAATAAAACATGCATGTACCAAAGTATATATTTTGCCTTCATCTACAAGCAAATACACCACATAGGTTGTATAGAATAGAGAAGTACAGATAAGTTCCAGAAAAAAATGGGGGATGGCGGGTGGGTAACCTGGACTGCAACAGTGAATACACTCGAACATCTACATTTATGGTAAGTGTACACAACTGTACTATGTTCTTCGTGTTTCACTGTTGCAGTCATTACAATTGGGTTGAATCCCAAAGCTAAGGTTGGGAGGCTGGAGCTAAATAGCATTAGGAGTGGCTATTAGGCCCTGTAGAACTGCAGTGGCAAAGCCTGCCCTGAATTTAGAGTAGAGTGGTAAGTGATAGTGCTTTGTGAAGGTGTGCACTGAACTCCAAGTAGCCGCCTCTAAAATGTCTTTGGTTGGTACTCCCCTGAGGAAGGCTGCTGAAGTGACTGCTGCTCTGGTTGAATGTGGCCTAATGCCCTTAGGTACTGGCTTGCCATGTTGTGAATAGCAGAAATGAATGCAGTGGCCTATCCACTTTGAAATAGTCTGCTTTGAGATGGCCTTTCCTTGGGATCCTGCAGCATATGCCACTAGTAATTGCTCTGTCTTTCTGAAAGCTTTGGGTCTGCTCAAATAGAAGCATAGCTGTCTGTGTATGTCCAAAGAATGCAGAATTCTCTCCCCCTTATTCTGTGGGTTTGGATAAAAGGTAGGCAGATGAATAGTTTGGTTAAGGGCCACACTGGACACTACCTTAGGCATAAATGTCGGGTTTCTCCTCAGAGAAACCCTGTCTGGATAAAAAATGATAAAAGGTTCCACAGCCATGAGTGCCTGTAGCTCTGAGACTCGTCTTGCAGAAGTTATTGCTAGGAGCAGAGCTGTTTTCCAAGATAAAAACTTTATATCAGCTGTAGCGGCTGGCTCAAAAGGAGGCAGCGTGAGTTTTTCTAAGACATAATTGAGGTCCCAAGCAGGTATTGGTGATCTCCTTGGAGGCCTTAAATTGTTGGCCCCTCTGAGGTACTGCCTTAATAAAGGATGAGAAAAGATTGGTGGCTCAGTATTGTAATGAGCTGAAATGGCAGAGGCATGAATTTATATAGATGAAAAGGATAGGCCTTTGTCCAGCATCTCAGTCAAGTATTGTAAAATCTGAGGAATATTTGGTACAGCTGTGTCAATTCCTTGTGCCTGGTTCCAAACACAGAATCTCTTCCATTTTCCAGCATAGGATTTTCTAGTACTAGGCCTCCTGGCCTCCCAAATAACATCCATCACCGCTTTAGTGAGAGGTGTGTTTTGTATGACTACATTATCCACCATGCTGCCAGATTTAAGGTCTTGAGTTGGCTGTGCAGGATTTGATTTTTCTGCTGGGACAGTTGATGAGGCACTTGAGGTAAGGTCCAGGCTGAGCACTGAGACAAGTTCCTTAGGATTGGATACCAGTACTGGCGTGGCCAGTCTGGGGCAATCAGTATCATTTTTGGCTTCTCCTGCCTGACCTTTAGGAGTACCTTGGGGAGGAGTGGCAGAGGAGGATAGGCATATACTGTTAAGTTTTTCCAGCTGAAAGATAGGGCATCCACTTTCCATGGTTGTCTGTGATAAGTCCTTGTGCAGAATCCCTTTAGTTGACAGTTGTGAGGTGAGGCAAATAGATCTATGTCCGGGCATACCCATTTCCTTGTTATCATGCTGAAGACTTGTGGATCCAATTTCCACTCGTGGGGATCCATGAGGTTTCTGCTTAGTTCGTCTGACAGAGTATTTGTCTTTCCTGGCAGGAATTGTGCCTGCAGATGTACTTGGTAAGTCAATGCTGTGTCCCACAAAGTCATGGCTAGTCTGCAAAGGGGATAAGAATGAGTGCCTCCCTGCTTGTTTATATACCACATGACCGTGGTGTTGTCTGTTTTTATCAGTAGTTGTCCCAGATGAAGTAGGTCCTTGAAGGCTGTCAGGGCATTTTGAACAGCTAGCATCTCTTTTTGATTGATATGTAGATGCATTTGGTTTGCGGACCATGTGCCTTGAATACATTTTCCTGCCATGCAGGCTCCCCAGGCATAATCCGATGCATCCGTTGTTAATGTCTGTGTGGCTGGGGGTAGAGTGAATGGCTGTCCCTTGTTCTGGTGACAGGCCTTCACCCACCATCGAAACTCCTGTTGCAGGCAGGGAATGAGAGTAACTATTGTTTCCAGGCTGTGGCAATGTTGAGTCCAAACACTTTTTAGGTACCATTGAAGTTTTCTCATATACAGTCTTGCATATGGAATTAGTAGAATGCAGGATGCCATGAACCCCAAAGCCTGCAGAATTTTTCTTGCAGATAACTGGGCCTTTGTTGCCAACAGTTTGAAATAGATAGTCAGTTGCCTTTGTTTGTCTGGCGTGAGATAAACCATCTGGGCAGTTGTATTTAAGCTTGCACCCAGGAATATTATCTCTTGAGAGGGTACTAGTTTTGATTTCTGTTCATTGACTGTGTACCCTAGGAATAGTAGTAATCTCTTTACAAACGTCAGATGCTGTAGTAGAATGTCGTTGTTCTCTGCTTGAATGAGGCAGTTGTCCGATTAAGGATATATTTGTATTCCTCTTTGTCTGCAGAATGCAATTACTGGTGCCAGACACTTTGTGAAGACCCTGGGCGCAGTAGATAAGCCAAAGGGCAGTGCAGAGAATTGGTAGTGCATTGAGCCAGCTTTGAATCTGCGGTATCTTCTGCATGTTTGTCTGATTGGGACATGCAGGTATGCCTCTTTTAGATCTAAAGTCACAAGCCAAGCCTTCTTGCCCAACATGGGCAAAAGCTGCTGTAAAGTCAACATTTTGAATTTTGGAATATCCAAATATGTGTTTAGAATAGATAGGTCCAGTATTGGTCTCTAGGCTTTGTCCTTCCTGGGTATCAAGAACAGTCTTGAATAAAATTCTTGTCCCTGCTCTTGCTCTGGTACTTATTGAATGGCCCTCATGTCCATGAGGGATGAGACTTGTTTTTGTGCCTCTGCCCATTGATGTTTTGGCAGGTCTGGCCAACCGTTTGCCCTTGGCAGTGTATGGAAGTGAAACTTGTAGTCTTGTGACACTATGTTTAAGACCCATTTGTCCTGGGTTATTATGTGCCAATTTTGAGAAAAAAGTGCTAGTTTTCCCCCTAAAGGTGCTGCCAGAAGTGATTGGCGCAGGCAGGGGTAAGTCATTGGGACTGTTTCCTGTATGGCTGTGATTTGTCTTCGGCAGTTTTGGAGGTAGAAGCACCCCATTGTTTAGACCTGTACGAACCTTGGGGCTGGGATCTACCTCTAGGGCGTCTGTATCTGCCCCTTTGTGGCCTGTCTGACACTGGAAAGGACCAATTCTTTGTATGCCAGTGTCTGCTAAATCTTGGTGGCTGTACCTGTAAGAAATCCTTGACTGTTTGCATAGATTTAGCTTTGTCCTCCATTTTCTTTAACACCTCTTCTGCTTTAACACCAAACAAAACATCATGCTGTAATGGAGCATCTAATAATTTTGCTTTAACATAATCAGGTAGATTTTGTTCCTTTAACCAAGCATGCCTCCTAATGACAGAACCTGTAACTGCGGCCCTGCAGGAGGCCTCCAGAGAATCAAAACCACATTGTAAAGTATGCTTTCCAACTTGTTCAGCTGCATGCAATAATTCCTGCATTTCTTTGTTTTCTGCACATTCAGAATTTATCAACATTTTTTGTTTAAGCAGTGACATAATATATTGCTGATATTTGAGGATATGAAACTGACAATGTAAAGCCCTTATAGCCAGGGTAGCAGAAGTGTAAATCTTTTTTCCCCATCTGTCCAGTGACCTGGAATCCCTGTCAGAGGGAGTAGGGTTTTTTGCAGTGGAAGCCTTGACCCCTTTGGGACCCTGAGAGATAATTTCTGGGTCAGCAGCAGGGTTTTTGAAAAGGAATTTATGAGAGTCAGGAACCCTGTAGTACCTGTCTGGCTTAACAGGAGCTGGAGGTAAGGAGTCAGGGGTCAGACTGGACTCTGAAAATACATAATTTACAATGTCTAACACAGGTGGAATAGCTAGGGGCCTGTGTTGTGGTAGTAAAAGGAAGTCTCTGAGCCTTTTCTTAGATTCTGAATAATCTTGGCTCTCCCAGTGGAAATGCTCCATCATGGTATGTAAAGTTTCCCCAAAAGAATAATCCTCAGGAGGAGAGGCTGAAGGGATTGATTCTTCAGCATCAAAATCCTCATAGGGAGGAAGAGAGTATTCCTGATCAGAAGAGGAATCAGATGAAATGGAAACCTGATCTGAAGATTCATATTCTGTCTCTTGCCTAGGCCTCTTATCAGGAGGGGGATGGGAAGCCCTGATCAAAGCAATTAGGTCTTCGGCCATTTTGAGCATCTGTTTTTTAGGCATGGAGGCCTGTCCATGAGGCTGCTGCACTTGTTTCTTTGTCTTTAAAGGTGCTTTAGTCTTTGCCTTTGAAGCTGAAGTCATTTTAACATATAATTGAGTAGGTCTGAAAACACCCTCAGAAGCCGACGCCTGCTCAGCGGCTCCGGACCCATCTGAGGGAATAGTTTCTGAAGGTCCAATACCTTGAGCTTCCAGCGGCCTGGTCGACTCCACGTGGGTGTCGGTAGCGGTCTGCGAGCCTAAAGTAGCGGTCGTCAGGGGCTGTGAAGGCACCTCACTGAGAGCCGGCGAACCGGCGACTGGCTTAGAAGCCTCGTCGTCGGTTCTGGACCTCGAATGCCTGTCCTTTTCCTTGCATTTCTTGTGAATTCCGGTAGTCAGATGGCTATCTGACGACATTGTATAGTTAAATCTTCTGCCACAATAGTGAAATGCAAAATTGGACCGACGCTTAATAGTGCGTTGGTTAAACCTAGCACAAAACAGACAACTAGCAACGTCGTGTTCAGGGCCTAGGCAAGGAATACAGTAAGTATGAAAGTTCTTATGAGGTATTTGCTTCCCATAAGAAATACAATTATTAACTTTTCTGACATCGGTCTGGAGCAAGAAAAAAGTTTCCCCAACGGGGTACTTAGCTTTTAGTGAAGACTTCGGATCTGAAATTCGAACACGAAAATCTCAGGAGTCGGCCGACCGGCACTTGCGAACTGCTTTTGCTTCGGGCACCGCTCAGCAAGAAAGACTGAAGAAAATGGCGTCGGCTGCATCTTTTATACTCCTGGCGCACTGACATCAGGGAAGAGGCGACAGCAACCGACGCCGGACCTAGACTTTGTAATTCAGGCCGACTGAGGGTAGCCTGCCAGCAGGATAACCCAACTGTAATGACTGCAACAGTGAAACACGAAGAACATCGGTAATGTGTTCCGAAGGCAAATTTGGCTATTTTATAATAGCAAGATTGTAATTTATTTCAAAGGGTTGAGTGAAGATTGGTAAAGATGGTACTACCATATAGAAGGGAGGGGATAAGTAATGTGCTGGCAAGTTTTGTTTTGGTGTTGCTATCCAGGTAATGTTTGTGGCGATATAGTTTGCCTAATTTAAAGTGCATTTTCTTTATTGTGTTGAGGATATGTGGTTCATAACTGAATTTGTTGTCTATTGTTATTTCTAGCAGTTTGGCTGTTTTCACTATTTCAATTTCTGTACCATCTTTAGCATAGATTTTGAAGTCAATGTCAGGTGTTTTTGTAGAGAAAAGTAAACGTTTAGTTTTTTGGGGGTTTAACATTAGTTGTGCATTGATAAGCCATGCTTCAACAGACATAAAGGCTTTTTGTGTAACTGTTAGAAGATCTGAGAAATTGATGGAGGTGGATACTAGCACAGAATCATCGGCATACTGGATGAGATTTTGTATGTGGGGGGTTTTGTGAAGATCGTTGATAAAGATATTAAACAGTAGTGGTCCTAGAATGGATCTTTGTGGGACCCCATGTTGTTAATTTGATAATCGGATTGTACATTATGCCACTTTACTGATTGTTCCCTATTTTGTAGGTTAGAGGTAAACCAATTAAGGGTTTCAAGGGAGCATCCTAAGTTAGACAGTTGACATAGCAGCTTAGTATGTGATACAGTATCGAAAGCCTTAGGTCCAGTAGGATTACTGAGGTAGGATTACCAGTATCTATGTCTTTGTTAATGAAGAGTAGGGCAGTGATTGTGCTATGTCCCGGACGAAACCCATGTTGGGTAGGGGAAAGAAGAGCATTTGCAGACATGTGTTTCAGTAGTTGTGTGTGAACACATTTGTCTAGTATTTTTGATAGAGGGGAGAGTATAGAGATAGGGTGATAGTTGGAGAGGTCATGGGAGCTTTCGCCTTTATGTAGTGGAGTAATGATGGATTTTTTCCATAAGTGGGGAACATAGGATTCTGAGATGAACCGATTTATAAGAATGCTAACTGGATATGCAATTGCACTACCTGCTAGTTGCAGATATTCTGGGGGAAGGTTATCTGCAGATAGTGAGCAGGGTTTGAGACCATTTAAGAACTTCAAGATCATGGAGCTGGGTACAGGTTGGACTTTAAAATAGTAGGCTGAAGGAGTATTAGTATTGCTGTTGTTGGCGGGTGTATTTTTGAGAAGTGGCGGGTAAGTAGTACTTAGGAGGTTTGAGTTAGAGTTGGGTGGGGAGTGTCTGAGTAGGTTTTGAATGGTGGAGATGAAGTGGATGTTAAAGTCATGGGAAATTTGGTGTGGAGTCTTTTCAGTGCTGGGATGGATTTTGTAGGGTGGCTGGGTTGAGCAGAGTGGAGACTGATTTCCAAAACTTTTTAGGATTATTATATGAGGTTGATAATTTAGAGAAAACTATTCTTTTTTATCCTGTATGACTAACTTTTTTGCTTTGTTACGAATTTGTTTGTAGTTGAGTTCATTCTGTTTTGTTCTATTTTTTTAACCATATTTTCCAGTTTTTATCTCTAAGAAAGAGAGTTTGTTTGGTTTGTTTAGTTAACCAGGGGGCATGACTGATATGAGAGTTTTTTGGTTTGTTTAGTTTACCAGGGGCATGATTGATTTAAGTCTGCTTAGTATGCATTGGGGCTAAGCTGTTAAGAGTATCTACGAAGAGTTTGTTGAAATAATCTACATCCTCATCTAGGGTGAGAATTTTTAGTGAGTTCCAATTTTGAGCTTTTAAAATGTTTGTAAATTAATTTTGGTTGAAGTGGGCAAGATTTCGAGAGGTTCTATACGAGGGTGAGTCCAATGGGTATAAGCTGGGAGGTGATCACTTAGAGTGAGGTCTATATTACAATATCGAAGGTTTAAAACTTTGAATTACTAAAGATCGAACTTTAGTGATCAAAGTCTTAAACCATCGAAACAAAAAAAAATTACTAAATTAAAAATAAATAAATAAATAAATACTGTGTAGGCAGGGGGCAAGCCCCCTGCACCCCCCACACCCCCTACTTAAATATACTAACTCCAAGAACGCACTACATTGAAGTAAATGGAAATCTCCCCCTACAGAGATTTTCTGTTTAAACGTTCGATGTAGTGCATTTTCACTATTCTCGTGTCGATAATACCATATTCAATATTGTCAGACTTTGAGATTATAATATAGACCTCTTAGAGTGTTTGATAGGGTACCTGAGTTTGTGTAGTTTTGAGCATGGGATACTAGTATCCAGTGTAAGGTTGACTCAGATTCTGTTGTTTGACCATGGGTGGGTGCAGTGATGAGTTGTGTGAAACTGTGTAGGTTGACACTATTTGCTGGGGAGGGGGAGACTAAGTTTAACCAGTTAATGTTGGTGTCACCTAAGATTATAGTTTGGTGTAATATATTTACATTTATCCAAGATAGAAAGTCTTCGAGTGCATGGGTATTTTAGCCTGGGGGAATGTAAACTACAACTATGCATATGTGTTTGTTGCTACTAAAGTGAAGGGATGTAAGTAAGAGTTCTAGGTTTCCGAAAGTGGGAATGGGTTTCAAGTGGGTTGTTATTTGTAGTGAATTTTGATGGATTAATGCTACACCACCACCTTTTCAGAACGAATAATATTATATCCAGGAGGAAGAATTTCGGTATCAGCTATATGTGGCTTTAGCTATGTCTCAGTTACTGCAACAATGTTTGGGGTGTGGATGGTTAGCCATGCATGAAATTCAGTAATTTCGGAAATACTGTGTGTGTTTATTGTTATTAGATGAAGTGATTGGTCTGTTGGGTTGGTGGTGTTTGAAGGAGGGTAGACTGGTCCTGGATTTGGATGGATATCTCCACATAGTGTTAGTGAGTGGGAGAGATGAAAAATAAAGTGAGTTTACTGTCTGTGTTGCATGGCTTTATGGGGATATAATATACATATTTTAATTTTGTGGGTAAGAGGTAGTAGTTTTAGTCTGGTTTAAGTAATGCTACAAGATAAAAGTAAAGAGGGAGAGATTTCTGAGTAACTAAACTTGTTTAGGTTTGAAGGAAGGGTTTGAGTGCAGGAGGTAGGTGGTAAGGGGTATAAGGTATGGAGGTGGTTTGTGTAAGTAGGTAAAGAAGTATACTAAGGGCTGTAACTGAAATAATGCATGAAAACTGATGCTTTGTGTTGATTGGAGGGACCATTTGAGAGTGTGTGTGTGTGTGTGTGTGTGTGTGTGTGTGTGTGTGTGTGTGTGTGTGTGTGTGTGTGTGTTTGTGTGTGTGTGTGAAAGAAGTGGGTGGGTCTTGTCTGTATGGTATAGTTGTATGGAGTTTATTGGATGATGGAGGGGGAGGGGTTGAGGATACAATAAATGTAATTGAAGTGAGGGTGTGTGGGAATGGGGGTAGGGTAGGGGAGCGTAGTGAGCCTGGAGCGTAGCGGAGGGCAAACGGAGCGGGGATGAGCCGGACGCTCTGGACTTTGAAGGTTGAAAAACAAGAGATTAAGCTACAAAAACCTATCTCCAAGGTCGAGTAAAAAACTGCAGGTGGGAAATGTGGAAATAACTCACATACAATACAATAACTTGCATACAATTAAACACAGACTTCAACTTTTTTTATTTCTGCTGTCAGTAAACTTTGCTGTCATCCACTGAGTTTTGACCCAGTTTTATTTTGCTGAGGCAGAATTCGCAAAACCTCAAGTGAACTATCAAATTATAGCCACCGAAGGAAATGCAGAGAAAAATCAACATGTAATAAACTGAAACAGAAGAATGAGTAAAGTTGACATTATGACTCACATCTGGCAAACTATGTACATCCACCTTGTGAAAGCCAGTCAGTAACACTAATTACTCACAGGAAATTCAGGTTAAGGAAATATGTGATACAAGCACGGTTTCTGCTAACTTAGTCCTTGCTACTTATCAATGCATTCCTTGACTGCTTGATAGGTTCATAGGTGTATACTAGGCCAATGACTACTGGGGTCTTTATAGGCCTAGCCAGGCATCCGAATTTTAGCCCACAAGTTTATGTGCCTTAGAGGTTACTTATGGGGTATATAAAAAGTTAGGACAAGATTTTCAGGTTGTATCTGTCATTTAGAGGCATAGGTGCAAGGCCCGGGGTGTTTTTCTAATTTCCCTTCTACTGATTATGAAATGGAGCTCAACAAAGGCAATAACCTGAATGAACAAAATGGGGTCAAGTAGAACACTAGCTATAGGATGCATAGGAAATACAAGACAATTGAATCATGTGACCATTTATGAGTTCACATTACCCACCTTCAGACCGAACCTCCTCTCTGAAGAAGGTTCATGCCACTACAGCCAGGGGGTGACTTTCTGAATTCTCATCCAGTTGCCCAGTTCTCATATGACACAAGGTCTAAGCCCGGTGAGTCTGAGAAAGCAGACAGATGATACACACGGTTCTAATCCAGTTAAGTGACAATTTAAGGAGAGTGAGTTTGGCATAATGGTTAAGGTTTTCACCTCATAGACGCAAAGCACTGGGTTTAATTCTGACCTCTGGTTATTGGTTAGGCTTAACTTGGGGCAGTTAACCTAGAGTTCACCTAAGAACCTATGAACCTATATGGAAGATAATATATCACACTGCTTAATTTGCAGTGGGATGTTATTCCACAGGTGGGAGAGGCACTGTATAATTAAACTATATATTTGCTTTGTAGTATTTAATCTGCAAGTGAAGATTTAGATCCTTTCTTCTGGTATTTTGTGGAACTATTCCATTTATAGAGATATAAGAAATACTAGACCGCTAATGGTTCAGAGAGCAAGGCATAGATTTCCCCTCAGAGGTATATAAGACATGAAATAAAGGGATGGTGCTTGTAGTCTTTTCTGGTAGCTTATGACTTTTAACCCTTTGATCTTCTTAGTTAAAAACTTTTGGGGTCATTCAAACTGTTTGATATGTTTTAATAAGTTCATAAGTAGGTACTAGGCTATCGGCCCAAGGGCCTACATAAGCCTAGCCAAGAAGGTTTCCTGGCTTATGCCACCCAAGAAAGTTAATTTCCTGTGCCCCTGTCAAGCAGAGCCACAGAAGTGATCCCCAGGGTGAATTTCCTATCTCTCATCCAATCATCAAGATTTTTCTTGAAGAGTGCTAATGAAGAACTTTGCCTGACATACATGGGTAGCCTGTTCCAGAGTATGGGAAGTCTCTGGGACAGGAATCTATCCCTCTAGCATGTCCTGTTTATTGTGGTGACAAGGTTTAGGTCCCTAGAGCGTGTAGCTAGGAGGGATTGGGATTTCTTTAGGTGTAGCATGTCCAACAGCTCTGGGTTTGACATGGCTTTATATGTCAGGCAGAGATCACCTCGGAGTAGGTGATATGCTATGGAGTAAAGCTGGAGTTTTTTGAGGCGGTCAGTGTAGGGCATTTGTTTGAGGCCAGTAATCCTCTTTGTGAGGTACTTCTGTGGCCTTTCCAGCTGCTGCAGATGTCTTGTGAGTTACACTCCAAAAGGGGCATTGTACCCTATAATGGGTCTAATAAGTGACGAGTAGAGGGAAACAATGACCTATTTTTTCCTGGATGAGAACCCTTTTGTGATGCAGTGTGCCACATAGAAGGATTTCCTGACTACTGTGGAGATGTGATTATGAAAGGAGAGACTACTGTTCACCTGGTTCCCAAGGTCTCATCACACATTTGGCGTTAAGTAGACTGCTGTTTATGTAGTAGTTCATGGGTACAGAGTTTTTACCAAAGGGAATGACAATGCACTTTTTGGCATTGAGCTTGAGGCCATGCCTCTGACACCAGGCATCTGTCTCAGTGAGGCCCTTCTGTAGGATGTCCACATCATTTGGGGACTCGACTATGGCTCCTAGTTTGCAGTCATCTGCGAACTTCGCTAGCCAGAGGCCTTCTGTGTTAGCCTGTACTTCAGAGAAGTAGATGCCAAACATGAGAGGTCCAGGACTGAACCCTGTAGTACTCCATTTGTCACTGGTTTGAAGTCAGATTTGGAGTCTGCAACTTTTACAGTGTGGGTTCTGTCAGTGAGCCAGTTGGCAACCCATCTTGTGACGTAGGGATTTATACCTAGTTTAGTGAGTTTAGCTATAATTCCAGAATGGGGGATGGTGTTGAAAGCCTTGGCGAGGTCAAGATAGGCTGTGTGAACCACCTTACCCTCGTCTACGGCTTTGGTGACTGCCTCAAAGAAGTTGATCAGGTTCAGAAGGCATGATCTGCCTTTCACAAACCTGAACTGGGTGGGGTCCAGAGTTTAGAGGTTACCAATGTCTTTGTTTATGAGTTCCATGATGATACGTTTCATGGCCTTGCAGACCAGGCAAGTCAGGCTAATAGGGCAATAGTTCCCAGGATCAGTGCTGGCTCCCATTTGCGGAGTGGGATAACTGTTGCTGTGCGCCATTCAATGGGCAGAAAGCCTGACGTGAGATTATGACTGAACATGGTGCTTAAGTGGGGAGCTAGTTCGTTCTGAAGTTCTTGTAAAATGCAGCCTGGGATGTTGTCTGGTCCCATGGATGCTGTGTTTTTGGTTTTAGGGAGTGCAGCTTTTACCTGCATAGATGTGATTACAGGGACTCTTCATTCTTCCTGTATAGATATGGGCCCTTTAGGGGGTGAGAGGGGGGCAAAGTTAGCACTGAACCTATCTGCCAGGATGTTGGCAATATCGGTTGGTTCTGTAATTTTCGTGCCGTTGTGCTGGAACTCAGAGCAGATCTGGGTGTTGCCATTGAGATTCTTGACATAGCTATAGAATGCTTTGGGGTTACCCTTAGAATCAGTGGCAATTTTGTTTTCGTAGCTAGCTTTGGAGGATCTTATAAGGGATCTCAGCTTCTTACTGAGGCTAACCAGGGAGCTCCTCCACTCATGGGATTTTACTCACTTTTGCAACAGTTTCTTCCTTCTGTTGTGAGGTACATCCAAAAGTGGGTGCTGTATTCAATGATTGACCTAATCAATGCTGAATATAATGGGACAATGACCTGTTTGGATCTGGAAAATATCGCCATGGTGATCAGCTACGCTAAGTATACGGGCTTCCTGTTATGTGATGCAGAGGGAATTATCAACCCAAGTACCAAAGTCTCTAACAATATGCTCATTTTAGTCTGGGGTATTGTCTATGACATATGCTGGGAGAGGGATAGTTTATCAAATGCTAGTATATTATACTTTTTAGCACTTAAATTTATGCACATTTTCAGAATACCAGGAGCCAGATTCATTAACGTCTACACTAAATGTACACCATTCTGTGAGAGTAGATGACGCAAGCATAACTCCCACGTTCTTCCTCCTAATTTTAGTTTTCTTACTGATTTGCTTGTAACTTTAAGTATCGAGGGGGATTCTAAAAGGTTATCAGAATATGTAGACTGATCTATGCTTAGTCTAATTTTTCTGAATGAATAGACAGCACAAAAAATGTGGTGGTGATGTTCGTGAAAACAGATTGTGTACATTTAGTGTAGGCATTTGTGAATCCAGACCTAGGTGTTTAAAAGTGTAGGTTCTTGTTGCAGGAATTGAGTGTCAGTGGGTGAATTGAAACTGATTCCCATTTTGCAGATGCCTGCAAACTTGATTAGCCAGAGGTCTTGATTTATGGGCTAGAAGTTAGAAAAATAAATACCAAACAATAAGGATCCCAGAATGGAGCCCTGCAGAACACTATTGGTTACCTTCATACTCTTTGATGAGGTGCCTGTTACCTGTACTGGATGGGTTGTGCCCCTTTTCCAATTTGCTATCCATCTTACCATATACGGACCTGTTTGTAATGCATTTAACTTACCAACAGTGCTAGCATGGATTAACATATCAAAGGTCTTGGCTAAGTTGAGGTATGCTGTGCGTACAACATGACCACTGCCAATAGCTTGTGTTACTCTCGCAAGGAACCCAACAAGGTTCATTAGCAGGAACTATCCTTAATAAAGCCAGAGTGCTGCAGGTCTAGGCTGATGAAATTTTTAATATTGTAGCTAGTCAGGTCAGTTATAATATGCTCCATGGATTTGTACATGAGACTCCTCAGACTGATGGATATATAATTCCTGGGGTCAACAGGGGTCCACCCTTTTGGAGAGGCATCACCGCTGCTGTGGGTCAAACTTCAGGGATGAGCCAAGTGGCTAAACTCAGGTTAAACAGTTAAAGAAGACTCCACCAGGGCTTGATTGCCACTATTTACTTAATATCCAAGTACATTACCAGGTCTCATTGAGGAAGTATTTCTGGTCTTTGAGAGCAACTTTGATACATTATCTTTACTGGTGATGGGAGATATGAGGGTTTCTAGGATATGTGGGCTTTGAACAGTCATTTTTCTGGGTCAAGTTAGCAATGAATTTGTTAGCCAGTATGTAGGCAGTGTCTACATGGTCAGAGTAGGTGATGCTATCTTGAATAAGCTCTGAGCAATGTTGGCTGTTACATCAAAATTCCATAGCGTAACTGAAGAAAGATTTGTGGTTATCATTAGCTTCATGTGTTAACCTCAGTTAATGGTCTGTCACAGTAACCTTAATAATTCTTTTTAGTTTTTTAGTAAATTGTCTAATGTTATCCTTGATTTGAGGACCCTTAGATCTGCTATATACTTTAAGAAGTTATTTTTTTTACTTTTAATGTAGAGTTTTTTATGCTTGTGGACAAGCTGAGTGGTTTGTTTTTAAACTTCGCCTTATATTTAGATCTGATAGGTACTATCAATTCTATATACATTTATTAAAGTGGATGTAAAATTCTTTTGTGTAGATTCTTGCTGAGGCAATGTCTGGGTTATGCTGGAATAAGGGAATCCTGAAGCATCATTGTAGAATTTAATAAGATTTGTACATTTGAAACCAATGAACTATGAGATATTGGTATCTACAGGTTTAGGGGTTATAACAGTGAAGGTCACTAGTTTATGATCCGAATTAACAAGGGAAAGAGATACCAGGGGAATAGTACATGAAAAAGCTATATTTGTAGGAACCATGTCAAATATAGTTTGCCCTCTAGTAAGTTTGTTAACAATCTTACTAGAGGGCAAACTATGGGGTTAGGAGGGTGGCCTAATGATTAAGGTGTTTACGTTGCAAACACAAAGTGCAGGGTATGAGTCTCACAAGGGATAATTGACTAGGCTTAAAATGGCTTGCAAGGGCAGTTAGCCTATTACTAATCCATGAGCCTATCTCTTCCAGGGAGCTTTTGTTTATGGAAAGTAAGAACCTTTGGGCATATCCTACATTTGAGGTATTGGTGCACCAATTTACGATGAGTTGTTAAAGTCTCTCAAAAAGAATTGAGTTTTTGTTTACAGGAAGTTCACGGATTGCATCTAGGGACTTTACATGAATTTCAAAGAGGGAGTCCTGTAAACAGCCTATTAAATGATAGTTGGTTTTGTTTTGTGTGATTTGTAACTCAATAAACTCTGTAGGTACCCGAGGATCTGCCTAGTGGTGATACGGTCCCTAACAAATATGAAAATGCAGCCACAGTTGTCATTGGTTCTGAAAGCATGGTAGGTGCAAAGGCCAGGTGTGGAGGGAGTACATTCTGAACACTTAAACCAAGTTTCAGTAATTAGGAAGACAAATGCAGGACAACCTCAAAGTCATGCATTTTGTTGCTCCAACCTCTGGCATTAAGCACAGCTATCTCAATAAGTTTCACTGAGATCTAGTCTACATGGATCTAGGAGGCTTCCCCTTAGCAGAAAATATTTTAGTGTTGATTTGTATAAAGTGTTGCAGAGGAATATGCTGCTCAGACTTTGTGTTCTTTTGTGATGGTGAAGCCTGTATGTGTATTTGTATCTCTCACAAACGGAATGACTTGTACTAAGTAAAAACTAATTACCTATGAACACTGGGCAGCTCCTGCTCTGCCTAAGGCTACCAAGTGCTATGAGGCTGAAAACAAAAGGAAGGCAAGCAGATTCACAGGTAAATACAAAGCTAGCCACCTTTGTAGACCAGTTTTAGCCTAGCCAATGTTCCTTCGTAGGTGAGAATCAAACCCTGTACCTTGCGTCTGTAAGGTAAACACCTTAATCATTATGCCAACCCCAACTTTCTCTTTTATTCCATTTGGATTAATAGTTTGAATACACAGAGTACTATTTTCTGTTACATGAGATAAATACTGGACTTTACTGTGGAGGAAACAAACAGTTGTGCTAAGTAACTATTGAATATGCACTGTACAGAGCAACTACTAACTGCCAAGTGCAATGTGGGGCAACTACAAGCTAATTTCACAAAATTAGAATAGGTATAGGCTACCATGCAAACCAGTTGTGTGTGGTGCAGCTCGATGCACAACTACGGCAGCTGTCTGTACTACAAATGTTGCTAATTATGATAATTAGAAGTAATGTGGGGAGCTTAGGTGGCATAGGGAAAGAAAATATGGCCTAAGATGTCTGTGTCTATACAGTACACAGTTAAACATGGTTCCATAATGAGCTTTGCTGTGCAAATGTAGGCAATTTATAACAACACAAAGAAGAGAAAGACACTGAAAAAAATTCAAATAGGTACCCTGGCCAATAGAAAATCAACACTCTTTATGGTTCATAAGCAATCAAAGGATTAGAAATAGATAGCTTCTTACACCACTCTCAGTAGACTTAAAACTTGTAGCAAATTTTAGATGTGCACAGCTATTACAACAAACTCAGTAAGAACACAAAATGGCAGGATACTGAATGTGTGTGCAGTAATTAAAGTATGCAAACAATAAAGTAAAATAAGAAAGTGTTGCACATTTTAGGGGAAAGAGACAGTGGAGACCTGTTGCCTGATACTTACTGGGGCTGCAGTGTCTTTTTGTCGTAACATCTTCAGTGAGTGACCCTTCTGATATTAAGAATGTACTTACCTGAAGTACTTTCACTGAGGTCAGGAGGAGGGGGTTAGAGGTATGGACCCTAATTTGCCAGGTCAGTTTTTTCTTCTCTAAAGCATCATTGTAGCCCTCTACTACGGAATTCAGAGAAACCACTGCAAGGCCATTGAAGACTTGCTCTTTTGGCACCCTGGGCTATTCTCCTTATCTGGCACCCCACGAAAGGTCCTTTTTCTTCTTTACACTGAAGCAAACCACCAAGGCTTGCTATAGCTAACTACAACACAGGGAATCCTCAGTACTTCAGCTTTCAGGTCTGGCAAAAAGTGTAGAGTCAGCATTAATTACTGAAGCTGAAGACCCAGACTGCACTAGACTAGACATGAAGCTCTTAAGCACTTTGGCAAGCGCAGTATCAGTTTCTGAATGCTGGTGCTGAAGACTGCGCCCCACCCTGGTATCTTATACCCGGGGTGGCTGTACCCTTCATTCTACCCTAACTACACCTCTGACGGAAAATAAAGTAGAAATATGAGAAGCATGTTACGGTATGCCTGTAGAGGCGTTACTGGAGATTACTGGCGAGTGCGAACAATGGGTGCACATAGCCACATGAATGACAAATGTGGGTTGGCGATCACTCCTTGTTTTCGATCTGTACACCTGGTGGTTGTTGGAGCTAGTAAAATAATCCTGACCACTGTTAAGAGAATATATTTAATTATCCCTGTCACATGGAAAATCAATATGCTGTTATTATGTACTTAGCTTATGCAACTTTGACCAGTTAAGCATAAATAATAACCAGTCAAAGCAAAATAAATTATACTCTTTGTACATGGGACTATATACCTAACATACAAATAAACAGAAAGACAAATGAATCTAAGCTAGATGAAAAAAATACGTAACACTTTAGATAAATAATGAATCAAACAATCAATGTTATGAGATGGAGTCAGGTTAGGAGATCAATTAACTGGGGAAGGTTTTCTGCAATGGCAGGAATCTGTGTCAATTAGAAAATCAATAAATCTTGACATCGAGCTCTGTACTTCTAAGGCACTTCTCATATGTGGAGGAAGCAAGCCCCAAACAGGAGCTACAAATAAAAAAAAAATCATAAGAGTTGCAGGTGTGCGTAAGGCCTTGCAGCAGCAGTCAGTCTGTTGCATTGAAACAGTCACGCTCACTCTTTCCTGGTACCCTTTACTGTTCTCAAACTGAGGCTGCATGCATCACAACTAGAAATCAACCAATCAAGCTGCTAAGGAAGTCAGACATACTGTTTTAAAATCTACAGAAACAAAGGACAAATAAAATAAATAAATACATGAAAGCAGACTTAAGAGATTTATTCCCGTGACAGGAATTAATGGAGTATCACTCTTACTGCAACCTTCCATGAAAGGCTATATGCAGTTCAACTTTAATCACTATGTCAGATTTCACTGTACCTCCCAGGCAAAACAAGTGTGAGAAAGATTCAACTAAATTAAGTTCTGAAAGTATTATTATTATTATTATTATTATTATTATTATAATATTGCTTTTACTGAAAAAAAATAGAAGTAGCAGAAAATGACATTAGCAATGGAGAAGTTGTCCAGAACTGTTTATGACTTCAGGAAAAAAATCTGAAGCACAAACCTGTAGATCATCACTTGTTAATGAGGTGCAACTTTACACACACACACACACACACACACACACACACACACACACACACACACACACACACACACACACACACACACATAGTCCCACAAAGACTCACACACACATAGTCACAAAGAGACTCTCACACACACACACACACACACAAACACACACATGCACAGATGCACGCACATACACATAGGCTCACAAAGACTCAGACTCACACACACACAAACATACATGCACACACACACATAGGCCCACAGAGACTCACACACACATAGACACAAAGAGACTTACAAACACATACACGCGCACACACACACATACTTACATATATGCACACACAGGCATGCACGCATATACCTTTTTGAAAATTTGTTAGAAATATTATTCTAGCCAGATGTCATCTTTTCTGAACTTATAAATCCTGTAAACCACAGCATTTTCCCAGCCACATTCTCTGCAATAAAAAACTCAATGTTCATTATGTCTACCTCTGATTTCCATTTCACCCTTTGCCCGTAAACCAGTTTTATACTGGTTGACTGCTTCACATTTCTGAAGTGTTGCTGCTCTGTGTACTTTTGAAAATATATTCCATCTAAATTCTTCTACTTTGCTGATTTGCATTACACATAGAAAACAACTGCTTTTATTTATCCAAAACTGTACCAGAACTGACTTGTGTAATACCATTATATTTAATATGACTACATACCTGTACTTTCTAGTATTACATTATTAAACTAGGTCAATCTGACTCTCAAAAACGGAAAGTCTTGAGACCTCTGTAAATAGTTGTTTTTGTTGTGTTTTGATTTTCTTTTAGTTTACTTCTTTAAATATCTAATTTCTATACATATCTTAAATGTTACATGTTGTTATTTATTTGTTAAATCTTAATAAAAATATTTGGAAAAAATGAAAAGTCTTGCTTTAAAGGACCCACATCAACAACCCCCCCACCAAAAAAAAAGTTGCAAAACTGTCAATGAGTGATTCAGCAATGGTGACATTTTAATCCAAAAAAGGTAACCATGCTTCTTTGCTCAGGATATTCTGTGACACATACTTATGAAGACTTTACTACAGGATTTACAGATAAAACACTAGCATTACAGGGGGGGGGGGGATACTTGCTGGTCCATTGCTGCAGAACAAAATACTTGGCTATAATGTCAGTGACCCAAGTTCAAGCTAAGCCAAGAGAGAATTTGGGGGGGAATTACGACCATAACCCCACTTTCTCTGTCTTGGAAAGAGGGTCATAAGCTTTTGATCTTCTTACTAGCATGCAAAATGGACACGTTGGCGTGCAGCAAGTGGGCAAAGGCAGATGTCTGCCCCAGGGCAAGCAAAATAGAAGAGTATGCTAGTCTTCTGTACCTGATGTTGTTACATATCATAGAAATGACAGGAAAACTAGGAGCAGGGGAAAAATAAATAAATAACTCTATCCTCCTAACGTGACACACTCACAAGGCCATTCCAGCACGCTGTGAGGCTCATAAAAGAAATGAACATATACATCACACCTCTTAATACACAGACACTGAAAAAAGGAATGAAGGCCCTTGAAAATTAGAAAGAGCCAGCTAAAAATATGGACATCTAATTAGCATAAAATATGAATACCAAATAGCACTTTACTCTTCCCACTTCCAGTAGGAATATAAGATTTTACTCCGAATCTCATATTTAAAAAACTGAATGACAATATTATAAGCACATTATCAAAGATACTGTGTAAAATCTGTACAGTTTCTTTAACTATATTGCTAGATTCTGCTATGAAAAGTCATCTAAGATGTGTGCCCTCTTCCTTTAAAATTATTGTGGCCATTAGTATAGTTTGTTGGTCATGTAGTGTGGTTTTCTTTGGACTAGACAGCTTCAAAAATCACATATGATGAGGGGGATTCAGAAAAAGTACAGTTTTGTACCTACCATAAATGTAGATGTCCGATAGGAATGCATCTGCAGTCTTCACAAATGGGTTGTCCTGTCGTCAGGCAGCCCTTCGGTCGGCCGGATTCTAAAGTCTGGGTCTGGCTTCGGCTGGTGTCGCACTTCACCCGACGTCATTGCGGCAGTTTTTCGGGTATAAAGGCATCAGCTGACACCATTTTCCTCAGTGTTTCTTGCCCCAGATGCCAGGTGCCCTCTTGGAAGGCTAAATTTGGATAAATGCCAAAGTTTCCAAATGGTAGAGAGAAAACACACAAAATAAGCATGTATGTACATATATACAAACAAATACACCATAATAGATCCCCCCCAAGCTAGCTGAAGGTTGGCAAATACCCTAGGAGTACCTCAGAGGGGAAGGAGGGAGGGTAATCCTGACTGCAGATGCATTCCTATCGGACATCTACATTTATGGTAGGTACAAAACTGTACTATGTCCTTCAAGGATGCATCTGCAGTCTTCACAAATGGGTAGAATACCATAGCTAAACTAGGGGAGGAATGAGTAGAGATTATGGTGTAGTTAGGATCCCTTGCAAAACAGCAGTGGCAAAACCAGCTCGGGATCTAGAGTATAAAGGTAAATTATAATGCTTGGCAAATGTATGCACGGAGGTCCAAGTAGCAGCCTCTTTAATGTCCTTGGTAGCCACTCCTCGTAAGAAAGCTGTGGTAGTGGCTGTAGCCCCTGTGGAGTGAGGCCTGATGTTCTCTGGAGTTTTCTTTCCATGATAGGAGTAACAAAATCTAATGCAATTTCCTATCCATTTGGAGATTGTCTGTTTTGAAATTGGTTTTCCTTCCTTCCCTGCTGCATATGCTACCAGAAGCTGTCAGTTTTTCTATTGGTTTTTGTCCTGTCCAGGTAGTAGCGTAATTGTCTATGCACATCCAAGGTATGTAGTAGCCTTTCTCCCCTGTTCTGTGGGTTGGGAAAGAATGTAGGAAGGTGGATAGCCTGATTTAAAGAGACTCTGGATACCACCTTAGGCATAAATGTAGGTTGTTCTCATGGACACTCTGTCTTGATGGAAGATCAGGAAGGGTTGCACTGCCATTAATGCCTGTAGTTCAGAGACCCTTCTTGCTGAAGTTATTGCCAGCAGGAATGCAGTCTTCCAGGATAAGTATTGTAATTCTGCTGTTGCTGCTGGTTCGAAAGGGGGAAGTGTCAATTTTTCTAGCACAAAGTTCAAGTCCCATGCTGGTAATGGAGGTTTCCGGGGAGGTTTCACATTTTTAATTCCTCTCAGAAACTGTCTGAGCAGAGGATGCGAGAAGACAGGAGGATCCAAGCTGTATTCTGCTGAAATAGCTGAGGCATGTATCTTGATGGAAGAGTAGGACAGGCCTGTATGGAAGAGCTCTGCCAAGTACTCCAGGATGTTGGCTATGCTCACCAGTGTCACTTCTTGCCCCTTTGCAGTACTCCAAGTGAGATATCTTTTCCATTTTGCTGCATAATTCTTTCTTGTTGAAGGTCTGAGCCTCCAGGATTATGTCCTTAACCCTTTGGGATAAATTTGGGTTAATTGTTGTCATGTAATATTCCAGGCAGTTAGCTGCAGAGTTTTCAGGTTTGGATGCAGGATGTTGAAGTTGTTCTGTGTTAACAGTAATGGGATCAGGGGCAGTGTCCATATTTGTTCCCGGGACATGCTCCTCAGCAATGGATACCAATGTTGCCTTGGCCAGTCTGGAGCTATCAGAATGATCCTCGGATGTTCCTCTTTGATCTTCAGAAGCACCTTGTGCATCAAAGGAAGTGGTGGGAATGCGTATGCTATCAGGTTTTCCAACTGAAAGATAGGGAGTCCACCTTCCAAGCAAGTGGGTGGTATGTCCTTGTGCAGAATTTCTTTAGCTGGTGATTGAGTGGGGATGCAAACAAGTCTATTTGTGGTAATCCCCATTCTCTTGTGATGGCTTTGAAGATGTCGGATGCAGCATCCATTCGTGGGCATCTGTGGTAGTTCTGCTTAATATGTCTGCTAGAATGTTTTCCTTCCCTGGTACATAAATTGCTTGTAACTGAATGTTGTAGCTCAGAGCCACATCCCATAGGTCCAGTGCCAGCCGGCATAGAGGATATGAGTGTGTGCCTCCCTGTTTGTTGATGTACCACATAACTGTGGTGTTGTCTGTCCTTATCATCAGCTGACCTTCTTGGAGAAAAGGTTTGAAGGCCTGGATTGCCAATTTTACTGCCATCATTTCCTTTAGATTTATGTGCAGGTGCAGCTGGTCTTGAGTCCATAGGCCTTGAATGCACCTGTCCAGCATGTGTGCCCCAACCGAGGTCTGAGGCATCTGTCATGATGGTTTGTTTTGGTTGGCTTTTGCAGAAGGGCAATCCTGAGTTTGATTGGCAGGCCTGAGCCCACCATAGGAACTCTTTCTTCAGGCAGGGAATCATTGGAATTTTGGTTTCTAGGCTGTGCTTGTGTTGAGACCACAAATTCTTTAGGTACCATTGTAGCTTTCTCATATGCAGCCTGGCATGAGGGACCAGTATTATGCAGGATGCCATGAAGCCAAGAGCTTGCAGCACTTTTCTTGCAGTTAGATGGTTCTGCTTTGTTAATGCCAAGAAGTAGAGAGGAAGCTGCTCTTTCTTTTCTGCAGTTAGGGATGCCATTTGATTTGATGTGTCCAGTTCTGCACCCAGAAAGGTTATTCTTTGGGATGGAATCAGCCTTGACTTTTTTATATTGACTGTATATCCCAGGGCTTGCAGCAGGTAAATGACTCTTTGTAGGTCTTCTGTTAGTTTTGTTTTGTTGTCCGCTTGTATCAGGCAGTCGTCCAGGTAGGGATAGATTTGAATCCCCTGAAGTCTGCAATGAGCGATTACTGATGCCAGGCATTTCGTGAACACTCTGGGCGCAGTAGATAAGCCAAAGGGCAATGCTGAGAATTGATAATGCTCTGATCCTGCAAGAAATCTGAGGTATCTTCTGCAAATTGGTCTTATGGGGACGTGCAGGTATGCCTCCTTGAGATCTAGAGTTACCAGCCAAGACTCCTTGCCCAGCATGGGAAGAAGCTGCTGTAGGGTCAGCATTTTGAATTTTGGAACAATGAGGAATGTGTTTAAAGCGGACAGGTCTACAATAGGCCTCCATTTGTTTTCTTTTCTTGGTACCAGGAAGAGTCTGGAGTAAAATCCCTTTCCTTGCTCCAAAGGTGGTACCTTTTCCACAGCTCTCATTCTTAGTAATTGAGATATTTGCTTTAGAGCTTCTGTCCTTTGAGTAGGTGGCAGGTTTGGCATTCCTCTTTTGCTTGGTAGAGTATGGAAATGAAACCTGTAACCTTGGTCTATAGTTTGCAAAATCCATTTTTCTCTTGTGATGCAATGCCAGTTCTTTGAAAATAAGGTTAGCTTTCCGCCTAAGGGTGCTTCTAGTTGTTCCCTGGTAGGCGGTGCCACTGCCAAGTCACTGTGATTGAGTTGTTGTAGTGGTGGTGGTTGCATCCGTGCCTCGCTGGTTGTTACCTTGCCACTGGCGTCCCCTGTAGGCACCCTGGTTTGGTTTCTGCCTCTCGGCCTATTCCTGCCTCTTTGTGCCCTAGAGGAGTCTGGAAAGGACCAATTCTTGGAGGGCCAGTTCCTGCTAAACCTTGGAGGTTGAACTTGTAAGAAATCTTTCACTGTTTGTACAGATTTTGCCTTCTCTTCCATCTTTTTTAGTACCTGTTGCAGGGGAACCAAATAAACTGACCTTGTCCATAGGTGCATCCAAGAGCTTTGATTTAACATGGTCTGGTAATGCCTGTTCTTTCAGCCATGCATGCCTCCTGATAACTGTGCCAGTCATGGCTGATCTAAAGGAAGCCTCCAGTGCATCATAGCCACATTTTAAAGAATGGTTACTAACCTGCTGTATGTTATGTACCATTTCTTGAACATATTTCTTATCTAAAGATTCTTCAGAGGACAGCTTTTTAGTCAACTGGTCAAGCATAAACTCTTGGTATTGAATCATATGAAATTGGCAGTTCAAAGCTCTAGCTGACAAAGTAGCAGAGGTGTAAACTTTTTTACCCCATCTCTCTAAGGACCTGGATTCCCTTTCAGAGGGAGGGGTTTTAGTGGAAGTAGCTGCTACAGCTTTAGGACCCTGGGAGATAGTCTCTGGATCTGCAAAAGGAGCCTTATATAAGTGGTGATGAGTGTCCGGGACCCTATAGAACCTATCGGGCTTAGCAGGAGCCGGAGGTAATGAATCAGGAGCAGTGCAAGCATCATTAAATGCATCATCAACAACAGAAAGTACTGGAGGTATAGCTAAAGGCCTATGCTGTGGCAAATGTAGAAAGGTCCTAAGCCTTTTTCTGGAGTCTGAGAAATCTTGTCCCTGCCACTGAAATTGTTCCCTCATAGCATGCAAGGTTTCCCCAAAGGAAAATTCCTCAGGAGGAGAGGCTGAAGGGATGGACTCCTCAGCATCAGAGTCTTCGTAAGGAGAATAAGCAGCCTCAGGAGGGTCTGTATGTTCTGAGTCATCAGAGGAATCATCTGTGGATACTGGCTCAGGGGCTCTGCTCTAGGCCTTTTTTCTGGAGGAGGGAGAGAGGCCCTGTCTGGATGAGGCTGGGCTCCACAAATTAAAGAGATGAGATCCTCAGCCAAAGTAAGCATATGGGAGCTGGTGCTGGGCCTGAGAGAGGGGGGCTTGGCAGGCACCGTTTTTGATGCTTTGGCTGCTTTAGCCCTGGCAAAGGCCTTAATAGACATTGCTGCAGGAGGCCTAGCAGCTCCACGTGCAGGGGTAGAAATATCCAGGGGAATGGTATCTGATAAATCCTGTGAAACCGCAACAGAAGGTTGGATTTCAGAAGCCGTTTCTACCAGGTTAGAAGAGGCCTCGGTAGAAGGCATGATTTCGGCTGAAGAAAGAACCGCTTGCTTGGTTTCGGCCAAAACCGAGACACTCGCGGTTTGCTTAACCGCGGTTTCGGCCGAAACCGCGGACCGCGAGTGTCGGTCCTTTTCTTTGCGTTTTTTGGTACTTTGCGTAGTCGGAGGATCCGACGGCATAATATATGCAAAATCGGAGCCGAAAATCTGTTCAGCAAACTCCGACCGACGTCTAAGCGTCCGTCGGTTAAAAGAAGCACAGGCTAGACAAGCTGCTACATCGTGGTCTGGGCCTAAACAATGTATGCAATAGGAGTGGAAATCTTTATGAGGTATTTGTTTCCCACAAGATAAACAGTTATTCACTTTCTCTGACATCGGCTGAGGCAAGAAAGAGTCCCCAACGGGGTACTTAGCTTTTTAGAAGTCTTCGAAGTAATATTCGGTAGTAGTAATCTCTGGATCTGACCGACCGGCACTTGCGAACAACTTCTGCTTCGGGCGCCACGCGACAAGAAAGACTGAGGAAAATGGCGTCGGCTGATGCCTTTATACCCGAAAAACTGCCGCAATGACGTCGGGTGAAGTGCGACACCAGCCGAAGCCAGACCCAGACTTTGGAATCCGGCCGACCGAAGGGCTGCCTGACGACAGGACAACCCATTTGTGAAGACTGCAGATGCATCCTTGAAGGACATCTGTACAAAGGGGTAAATCAAGCCTGACTATAGGGACATACCTCCAAAAATAGGTACATCATGTGCAGAGCTAAAACAAGCATGAAAGTATGAAGATTTCTCCAAACAGTGGCAGTTAAGAGGTTTGATACATAAAAGGATGGCTATTCGTGGCCTTACACTGTTGTGGCAGGGATGAACTAATAAAGAGTTACAAGTATGAGTCCTGACTACAACCACTGGTTATCTTTAAATCACATCACTAAAATGCCAAATTATTTTTATTTATTTTATTTTTTCATTTGAATTTGTTATCTGGGGTGTACCACTGATCACAACTGATCAACTTTATGTCATAGCTGAGGATACGTTCCCAAAAAATAAGGAGAAAAAGGTAACAAAAGAGGTTTGTGCAACACAACAATGGTACACATAACAGTAGAGAAGACATTACAGTACACAATAGCTTATAAACAGAGCAAAGTGGTACAGGATAACGTAAGTATTTGACATTCATTCCGATAACATGTAACTGTATTCTATGTATATGGCAAAACTAGTGTTAAATGTGGAGCTTTTTTCCCCAGGCCTCCACTGAAAAATGGTTTAGCCCAGTCGGACTTTCCTGGTAAACAAAGATAGACAGAAAGACAGAAAAATAAATAAATAAATATGCACAAGGAAAAACTTCTGAAGGCACCTGTCAAGTGACTCTGCGGGAATTTTAAGATTAGATTTTAAGGAATAAGGCAGATGGAAGCAAGACAGGGATTATGTAAGGTATGTGATTTAATATTCAATTCAATTCAACTTTATTTTCATATATACTAGAGAAGCATCACAATGTACAATGAAATTCTTATTTTGCAAATCCTCCAGCAGCATATAAAAACAATGACAATTATAAGAAGTAACCTAAGACAACAAACAGACAATAATATAAACACCAATATTAGTAAATATATATAACTTTTCTTTTCTTATAACCCATCTTCTTCTAAACAACAACAAGACAATTCTAAATAAGATCACTACCTGTTATAATCACATAGCCAGATTTGCCACTGGACTCCCCTTTAGGACACATCACTGCATCAACCTAACCCAGCTCGGTTGGCTCGAACTACCTAGTCTACTGCTCTACAACCAACTGATTTTGGCCCACACAATCATATACAACCCTGAAAACACCCCTGCACTCAAAAACCTAGTCACCCTGTATCACAACTCATGACCACTGCGTTCCTCTAACAGAGTCCTCATCCAGACTTACAAAACTAATAACCTAGCCAGTGACTCTCTCTCCTTTCTAACTCTCTAGGTAGATCTTGGAACCATCTACCCCCTGAGATTACCTCACTTTCTTCTATAAATCATTTCAAAGCCAAGCTCAAACAATACCTGGGGTCAAAATGGACCTGCTACTGTACCAACCCTGGCTAATCCATGGACTATCCATAAGGATCACCCTTAGCAACTGCTACTTTTTCCAACCTCACTTGATGTTATCTTATCATTATTTTGTCACTTCTCCTCATGATAACTCTTGACTCCTTGCTAAAAAAAAAAAAAATAAAAAAAAAATAAAAAAAAAATTTGTTTTTGTTTTTTGTACATTGTCTTTTTGTATATTGTCTTTTTCTTGTTTGCTATTGTTGGAGCTTTTCTCCCCGGGCCTCCGCTGAAAATGGACATATATCCAGTCAGACTATCCCGGTTAACAAATGTAAAATAAATAAAATAAAATAAACTTTACAAAAAAAGCCCTTTTCCCTCCAAATGTGATCCAACCTACAATACTGGAGGGAGAGGTAGTATACGAGTTTTATTTAACAGTCTAATAGCTTAAGGTATAAAACAGTCTTTCAGCCTGGTTGTTCTGGCCGCCATGCTCTTGTAATGCCTCCCTGACGGTAGCAGCATAAACAGTGTGTGTTGTGAGTGGGTACTGCCCATGATAATGTTTTGGGCCCTCCTAAAAACTCTTTTTATGTAGATGTCGTCCAGTGCAGGCAGTGTTACTCCAATGATGTTTTGTGCAGTTTTTATTACTCTCTGCAGAGCCTTGCGATCCTGTACTGTACTATTCCTAAACCATACTGTAAGAGAGTGGGAGAGAATGCTCTCAATTGTATATTTGTAGAAGCTGCTGAAGATGGCATTGGGCATGCCAAACGTCCTCAGCCTTCTCCAAAAATACAGTCACTGATGGCTTTTCCCTACCAGTTCTGTGATGTTTTCAGTCTAGTTAAGGTCCTATGTTATGAGTCCAGTTAAGGTCCTTAGAGATGTTAATACCGAGGCATTTGAATGTAGCCACTCTTTCCACCTCAGATTCTCCAGTATATAATGGTAAGTGCTGCTCTCTATTCCTCCCTGTATCAATGATCATCTCTTTCACTTTGTTGGTATTAAGAGAGAGATTACTGTTCCAGCACCACTTCACAAAGTTCTCCACTTCCCTGCTATATGCTGACTCATCACCCCCGGAGATCAGACCAATGGCTGTTGTATCATCCGCAGATTTGACAACACTGGTGTCATGTTGAGAAGCAACACAATCATAAGTGAAGAGGGTATACAGCACTGGACTTGACACACAGCCTTGTGGAGTTGCTGTATTTATTACTATTGTTTTAGAGATATTATTTCCCCAGCCTGACTGACTGTGTTCTGCCTGTTAAAAATCCAAGACACAAGTGCAAAGAGTCAGTGGCACACCCAGTATGGACAGCTTATTTATGAGCTTCATTGGTATCACTTTATTGAAGGCAGAACTATAATTAATAAACAGCGATCGATCATAACCGTCCTTATTCTCCAAATAAGTAAGAACTGTATGCAATGTTGTACTGACTGCATCCTCTGTTGACCTATTCGGTCTGTATGCAAACTGCAGGGGATCCATTGTATCATGTATAACTGACTGAATATGACTCATAATGATTCTCTCAAAGCATAATATAAAAGTGACATACATTTTCACTCCATAAGGTTCCCAAAGAAATATACAAAATTAAGAAAAATAGTAAAAGTCTTTTGGCTTTTCCCGGTTAGGGGTCACCACAGCGGAAGTCCGGTCCGCTCATTATCGGCAGTGGATTTTTACAGTGCCAAGTTGCCAGCCTGATGCCCAACCTTCAAAGAAGGCACATCCATTCATGCTCGCACCTACCTGTATGTCTTTAGCGTCAATCGACCACGGGGAGGACATGCAGACTCCACACAGAAGGTGCTTCGATTCTCAGCTGGAGTGCCTTCTGTGTGGAGTCTGCATGTCCTCCCCATGGTTGAGTGACATTTAAAAACAAGCAGGTAGGTGCATGTGTGAATGGGTGTCCCTTCGTTGAAGGTTGGGCATCGGGATGGCAGCTCTGCACTGTAAAAATCTACTGCCAATCGTAAGCGGACCGGCATTCTGCTGTGCCGACCCCTAACCGGGAAAATCCGAAAGACATTACTTACTAGTAAAAGTATTTCTTACTGTAACTTCTTAACCTCTGATATAAAGTGTGCAGTGAGGAGAGAGGCAGGATATGTTAATATATTCTTCTCAGCATTTTTTACAAAGACCATCTCGAAATTCCACACTTTCCTGACATCTATTCATAAACAATTTACTGTTTTACTAAGGCAAATTAAAGATCACATAAGAGTGCATGATAAAATTCCATAAAAAGGCAACCCTATAACTAAACACCCAGTTTGGTACATTCAGATGCTGCACAGCTGAGCACACATCAAAAACAGACAAAATAGCTTCTGTGGCATCTGTTAGTTATGGAGCTCGAAAAGGCACTTTCCTTACAGCAAACATTCAAATGCTGTCATTAAACACACTAAGTTTATGGTTTAAATAACATCAGCTCTGTTTTCCTTTAATCTGGCTGTTCTGTTTAGAACTGGCAGCACAATGACATACAGATGGAACTAAAGTAGCAGGCTCTATCGCTTGAATCCTGCTGTAATGCTTAGTGTTACGGCATTGACTACAAACTCCATGTTAATAACGAGAAGGAATAATATACAAATTGCAATTCTACAACTATTTCTTATTTACCAGTGTCTTTTGACTTAATACTGCCTCGTACCTATAACAAAAAAAAAAAGAAGTAATCCATGTTTGCTTTAAAAACAAAAACACCCTTTTCATATCCCATACGTGAGTACAAAGTTGCCACTTTGGAAGGGACCAAAAAGGTATAAACTCCAGAACATTTTCATCATGACTATCTGCTTAATTGCTTCATTCAATTGTTTTTTTTTTGCTAAATTTGTGAAAGTTTCCCCAGGACACTCCTTGGAAGGCAAGCAAGGAGGAGACAAGCATGCATTCGTTATGGTGATGATGCGAGAGTTCTTCTATGACACACAATGTCAATTTGTTTTTTTCTGCTAGAAAGCAAGAAACAAACAAAAAAGCAGAGAAAGAGATTCAAAGAAATGAAATTATAACTAGAACTAACACTTTCAAAAACAGGATCAAGGCTGGAAACAAACTGAAGAACAAAACTACACTTCGTAGCTGTTTCCCATTTGTCATCTTGCTCCCTTTTTATGCCTTCTTTCACACTACTCATGACAAGTGGGTCACAGCCTTTCTTTGACTTTGAGCCCCAATATGAAGTACTCAAATTCTACTGTGAAACTCCAACTTTCTGCTTTCTCCTGTGTTCCACAACTGTCGAACTAAGTGTAATAAGCATTCATATTATTATAATAACTGCATTAAATGTACCATACTCTAATCTGCATAACATCTACTATAAGGAGGATTATGACCGGGTCCTTGATGTCACTGATTGTAACTTCCTTACTGTGTGTTCAAGACATGAATGTCAAGAAATTCACCTTAAGTGTGAAGCTTGAAAGGTGAAGCTTGGTGCCCATGTTGAGAATGCTGCATAATTTCAAGTTACGATTCTTGATCCAATCATAATTCTTTGAAGTGTATGGGGATTTACCTGCTCCATGTACAAATAACCACAGAAAAAATTAAAAAACAAAAAGTACTGTGTCAGCTTTGAAAGCCAGTAATGCAATTGGGAACTGCTGTACATCTTTAGGTATTTCCTGTTTAACGAAGCACCTGATCCCAAATATATTTTAATAAGTGCATTACATACGGTAGAGAGAAATGGAGTTGAAATTAACCTGTTTCTTATTCTGCTGGTGTTACATTCAAATATGAATTAAATAATAGCCTGCTTCAGCTCTACTATAGCACTGAACATGATGTTAACAACATAGGGGGTACTTAACAATTGTTAAACATCCTTCTATGAGTTGTTAAGGTCAGGTAGCCTGCTATTGTAGCACTGAACCAGGATGTCATTCAACTGTTATTTGAGTGTAATAGTGACAGTCCGTGCACTACACAGATATATTATGTAAGCAGTTCATACTAATGTTCTACTCTTCCTTGTATATGTGCATACTTTGAAGACTGATGCTTATTAGGGCACCTGGAAAAAATGCAATTAGCTACTGTATGTAAGGGAAGACCAGATAATCAAAAACAAAACAAATACGTAGTATACAAACAACCTACCTTAAGAAGATGTAGGTTTCAAGCACATAAAACATATTGTATTTGTTTGTCCTGTACAGGCAACGCAAGACATACAAAGGTCTTTGCCTCAAACATATCCCTCAACTGTCAAGATTGTGAATGTTCAGAATTTTGCCTCTTATTTTTGATCTGTTCTTCATAACATTTGTAGTTTTCTGACAAATCACTGAGGGATGAAGTCAAACATTTGCATTTCAGACTTCATAGCCTTCAGAAAATGCATGTCAATGCGAAATCTGTTACTTTATCAACTTTCTAAGTTTGTAAGAGAAATAGTTAAAATCTGGTCCTGACTTTGAGCCTTTGTCTCTCCATTATTTTTGGCTTTGTCTAGGAGTTAGGGTGAACAGAATACTATAGGAGTTAGGGTGAACAGAATACTATAGGAGTTAGGGTGAACAGAAATAGGAGTTAGGGTGAACAGAATACTATAGGAGTTAGGGTGAACAGAAATAGGAGTTAGGGTGAACAGAATACTATAGGAGTTAGGGTGAACAGAAATAGGAGTTAGGGTGAACAGAATACTATAGGAGTTAGGGTGAACAGAATACTATAGGAGTTAGGGTGAACAGAATACTACAGGAGTTAGGGTGAACAGAATACTATAGGAGTTAGGGTGAACAGACTACTATAGGAGTTAGGGTGAACAGAATACTATAGGAGTTAGGGTGAACAGAATACTATAGGAGTAAGGGTGAACAGAATACTATAGGAGTTAGGTTGAACAGAAATAGGAGTTAGGGTGAACAGAATACTATAGGAGTTAGGGTGAACAGAAATAGGAGTTAGGGTGAACAGAATACTATAGGAGTTAGGGTGAACAGAAATAGGAGTTAGGGTGAACAGAATACTATAGGAGTTAGAGTGAACAGAATACTATAGGAGTTAGGGTGAACGGAATACTATAGGAGTTAGGGTGAACAGAATACTATAAGAGTTAGGGTGAACAGAATACTATAGGAGTTAGGGTGAACAGAATACTATAGGAGTTAGAGTGAACAGAATACTATAGGAGTTAGGGTGAACGGAATACTATAGGAGTTAGGGTGAACGGAATACTATAGGAGTTAGGGTGAACAGAATACTATAGGAGTTAGGGTGAACAGAATACTATAGGAGTTAGGGTGAACAGAATACTATAGGAGTTAGGGTGAACAGAATACTATAGGAGTTAGGGTGAACAGACTACTATAAGAGTTAGGGTGAACAGAATACTATAGGAGTTAGGGTGAACAGACTACTATAGGAGTTAGGGTGAACAGAATACTATAGGAGTTAGGGTGAACAGAATACTATAGGAGTTAGGGTGAACAGAATACTATAGGAGTTAGGGTGAACAGAATACTATAGGAGTTAGGGTGAACAGAATACTAGCGAGAACACTTTATTACCTGATAACAATATAGCCCTGAACATTCTCAATCACCATGTCACAGTGCTACTAAAAGCCTGGGTAAGAGTCTGGTCTGGAGTTATTAAAGGTAAAAGTAACCTTCCAAAATTATGAAGTTTCTTGCAAAACGTCTATGTAACATACTTAAAACATAGAATGTATTACTGTATACTATTCACTTAACTTCGCAGTACAACTTGGAAGAAAAACTTTTTTTTTTTTTTTTTACTTGACTAGTTTGACTACTTGAAACTGTGCTTAATTTTATGAAAGTGCTTGTATATCTGAGTCACTGTTGCACTGGTCACTATTGTGCCCTGTAACCTCACTGAGAAGGCCATACTAAAGGTGTTTTCCAAAGAAACCTTGATCCCAGAGTCTGGAGATCTACACGATTTCCAAGTACATGATCAACCTGGGAGGACTGGGAATGAGCCAGGAAGACAGGCGAGTTATTGTTATTGTCATGAAGCATAAATGTGCAAAGGAGAATATCCTCTTAAAAAAACCCGTCCGGCAAAAGCTGTTAATCAGTTGCTTCCATTATCCCAGGTACAGCATTTGATTACTTCTACTTTCATTTGTGTATTGTACGACTCTAAGAAAATCACTTAACCAGACAGTGCTTCCAGGTTACTCCTGAAAAGGAGAAATTTCTCACGCAAGCTTATCCTGACAACAACTAGGTTTAAAAAAAAAAAAACAAAAAAAAAACAAACAAACAAGAAATAAAATCTCAGACACCTTTTGCTTCCTTCTTAAGTAAGACCTGGGGTTGCTCGGTCATATGCTTGGCAGATATGATAATGCTGGTATCTATTGTGGGATGCTGCGCTTGGGAAGGATACCTGCCTTTTTAGGAGCTGACATGCCACTGGCCAAGTGCTTCCAGGCTCCAAAAATGGCATCCTTCATGTGATGGACTCCAAAAGGAAGGAAGGATAACTTAAGATACTTCATTCTTTTTCCAAAGGCAATGAGGGTCTAATGGCCACTCTAAGGAAGACTTTGTGAGCAAAAGTGCCTCCAAGCACCAAAGGCAGAGAGTAATTACTACCTCTCGCTATCTACTTTCCACGTGAGAAGGACCTCAGTCTACTCTCAAGAGGTTTCAGAGTGTGAAGGAAATCTTCTTATTCTAGTCTTCTGATGGGTCTGCATGTGTATATCTGCTTGACTTTTGCCTGGAGAAGCAGGCATATGCATGGAAACAGGTGACAGAAACTAGTGGGGGAAATGCCCATCTGACATGAGAAGGACCTGTGCAGGATTCTCAGATTACATTTCTTAAATGTGTGCTCTCTCATCCATTCAGTTATCCCAATGAGTATCAAACAGTCGCTGGAGTTTCAAAATGTCAGATATGACCGATCACATGTCAGGCATGACAAGGTCCTTGGATGCCAGTTCTACAGTCACTCTTGAGTCTTCAGTAAGGGCTGATAATTAAGGAGAACAGACACCCTCACCAAGATCAATCTCAAAGGCATGCCAAACTAACCTGAAGACTTGTCGTATGTGAACTGGCAAGGCAGCCATATAAGTTTGTGAAGGAGGGGCAGTGGAGGTTTCAGACTCTCATTGCCAATAGTTACTGCCATAGTGTAGTGGGGATCGGGATCTTCTCCGGGGTCATTAGCCCATGGTAGACATGGCTTCAATCCCTCATTAGCCAAGGGGAAATCTGTAAGGATCTGGAGGTCACTACAGTGCTGGACTACTAAGCAGAATATAGCTTAGGCTGTTGTCAGGCCTTCTCATCCATTACATTCATTATCTTCTCTAACTGTTGCCTGAGATAATGCAAGCAGCCCTCCTACTGATCCCCATCTTTGCTCCTAATTCCCATCCTTGCTCCCTTCCACTGAAGCAAGCTTGCTCACATCAGGCAAGGCCTACAGTTTTTCTATATGCTTACAGCGAATACTTGAAATGCAGGCCTTGCATTTTCAACATACTGACTCGATGGACTGGAGACTTGCCATTTGACATGCTAAACTGTCATGAACTCTTCCAAGCATTACGTAGGCCATGGGTGGTGATGTCATGAGCACAGACACAATGAAACCAAGCAAAAAAAATGACTAGTGAAGCAAAGCTGACAAAGGAGTGAACTGTCTACAATGAGAAAGCACAGAGGCCACGTCAAGCGGGTTCCTCTAACAGATAGTGTGGTAGAACGCTGGACACTTATCGACAGATATGTAATGCCTTGACAGCCTGAATACAAGTGAGTGTACCTTCATTGGTGACTTAGATATAAGCTGGCAATTCAGTGTGAAAGACAGACAAAAGAGGTTGACATCCATGGAGTACAATCAAGTTTACCCAATACAATGTCTAAGCCTCAGAGAATCATGCTGTCCTCTATTGTTTAAACTGCAGTATTTCAGCAACTACAAAAGCAAACATCAGAAAATTATGTCAAAACCTTCTATTTTGTAATTAACATCACAGTGTTGTTGTTTTTTTAATTCAGTATTTTGCACAGAAGACCTGTTTACTACTTTTTTACATCATCCATTCAACAGTTTATCATGAATGGGGAACTACACCTTCCTTGCTCTGAGATCTACACTCTGTAACTTGGACAAAGCTTTACACCAATCCACTTCTACCTTTATGCTATACAACAGCTAAATTGGAAACACCATTTTCAATTCCAGCCAAATAAAAAATATAGTTAACAACAAATGCAGAGTTCGTTTTCCTCATGCCGCAAATGGTCACACTGCATAAAACTTTGCTTAAAATGGAAATGTGGCACTTAGTAATTGTTGTGTAATACAGTGAGCTACGCTTTTCAAAAGAAGCGCTACAGGCACGTTCAACAGAATAGTAAATTTTGGTTGCACTCTACCCCATCAAACTCATTTCTGTGTTAAACTCATTACAAAGGACTAAGCTGCAAATGGCAAAAAAGGAAAACATTTATTTTTCAGACTCTGCAAAAGCAAGACACTTTCAAAAGGCAAACAATTTTATTTATAGAGAAGGCCTCAAAGGCCTTCAACTGTCACTGCGGTTCAGTGCATACTATTACAGGCGGCCTAACTCTGCTTTATTTGTAGCAATAAATGTCTAAATCTAAACAGTACCAAGGCAACACTGTTTTCATATGCAGATCATGGCAGTAAATAGCTTTTGAGTAGAGCTCCGAAAGAGAAGAAAACAATGACTGTGCATTGAATACGGCTCTGTGGGGCATTACAGCATCTCCTGATATTAACCGTTAAAGAGAGGAAGACTGTTTCACAGAGAAGTTCATTTCACTATTCATCCTCACCTCAGCTAGAGCATCCCTGGGATTTGTAGAAAAATAAGTCATGGTAAATGATTGGTGGTGGTGGTGGTGGGGGGGGGGGGGTGCTCATACTGACCTACCACCCAAATTATAGTCACTGAAAAACTAATAACTCAAGTGAAACAGAATTTAATTAGTGGAGTATGGCACATGACTTCAGAATGGAACCAGGGAACATACAGTGTATATAATGAATAAAGTAACATAAAGACTGGCAACGTGAATTTACACTTTCAGTTGCATGGTAAGGGCTACAGTTGCAGAAGTTTGCTCCCCAAGAGGTGGTGAACAGCACAGTCTACCTACAAAATTGAAAGACTAATAGATAACAGAGGGCATTTTCTCAAAACGTGCCTGGACGTAGTTTTGCAGCCTGTCTGGGCACATTTAGTACAGCCTGTATGATGATATTGAATCTCCAGTGCAAATGTGCTTTACCAAACTTTACTTTTAATTTAGTTTTGTATTTACAAAATTTTACAGAACAGTGATTCTTTTGCAAACAGTAACTTGCATTATTAATTTACTTACTTGAAATAACTGGGCTTGACCACAGGGGCCAACTTTCAAACATGATCATTTTATGAAATATAAATGATAGAAGACTAGAGCAGAAAAACAGGAACAGCACAATAAAGTATGAATTAATAAATAACTCATTATGTTTCTTATATGTTCTGTGAAAAACATAAAAAATTAGCTTACAACACTTTAGTTCACAAAAAGGCTGACGATGTCCATTACAGAAGCATTGGGTATGTTCACCTTGGCAGAGGGAGAGCTGTATAGTTAGGAATGACTTTGCACCTAAATATTCACAGTACATTGCTACTTTATCAAAATGTAGCTATAACCTGACAGTAAACACATACTTCAGTGCTGGGTAGGAGTGCTATGGGTAATTGGTAAAGTACTTCAATTGCAGCCAAAGATAGACAATTCTTTGTGTTCTGTATAAAACAGTGTTCACCAAGGACAAGAGATGTGTTAGGCAAAGGAAAAGTAAACGTCTTAGATTTCAGTGTTCCAACTAAAGAGAAAATAATGGTCATGATTTAGGAGTATGAATATTAATACGTCATTAAACTGGTTCTGTGGGAGATGAGAAACCATTCCCACTTGGGTGCGCTAACCAGTAACTTGAATATTTTTTTTTTTTTTTTTTGGTTTTGGCTAACCATTCAGATAGGCTGGTCAAATATCAAATAACCCTTAATTATAGCCACAACTCTGATCAAAACTGGTGAAATTGGGAGGGTGGCCTAATGGTTAAGGTGTTTGCCTTACAAACACAAGGTGCAGGGTTTGAGCCTCACAAGGGCTAATTGGCTAGGCTTAAAATGGCTCACAAGGGAAGTTAGCTTAGTACTAATCTATTAACCTATTAAATAAAATGAGGAACAATCACTGGAACTTAGTTATGGAGACTGACAAAAAGTAATTAAAATGTTCCATTAAAAACAAGTACAACAGACACATCAATATAGCATTTTAAACAATGAGTTACCAAGCCAGAGATTAACAGTATTAAAAAATGTGTTCCACGTGTATGCATCTCTAATGTATTAGTAACATACAATGACAAAGTAGTGCCTCACTTCATGGCACAAGGAGATGGAGCCCTGACTGTGACTAAGGTGACCAAGCTTTCATTATCATTGAAGAGGCCAGCCAAGGAGGGTGAGAGTTGAAAGGGCATGGTCCACTAACCTCTCCCACGGATAGGTGGGGTTTGCATGCACTTGGGGCACTCAAGGAGGTGTGATCTCCCCTGGTAGACACTGGATATACTGCCACTATTTTCATGGGGGATGGGTAGGGATGCTTGGAGAAAATGCCCCTTTGGAAATTAGAGAATGCCCTCTGTAGACAGCCTGTTTGCATGGCCTTCTCGCAGCTTTGCTGGGTGCATGCATGCAGTTAGTTCAAGACAGAAAAACCTTAGAATGATTCCTAATGGCTGCCTCAATGAAGAGCCATCTCAGTCAGCTCTGGTCCAGTGAAGGAAATGAACGGACTAAGAGATGGTCTGATGGTTGGCAAGCAATGGAGCCAAAAAATATACAAGGTGCTAAGGCCTTCAACTCTTTACCTGAATCCATCAGGTATACCTTCCATCCCATCTTTCAAAACCACGTTGAAAGACTTCCTAGCTAAAATCTGGCTCTGTTCTTGCTCAAAACCAAGATAAACTATATCCCTAAATGTGAACAAGTACCTTTTCATTCCTTATACCTCCTCACTATCCCTTCTTTACTTACTTCCTTACTTCTATCAAATTCTCTCCTCTGACTTTTTCTCTAGATAAACCATGAGCCTGTTTTTCCATCATTTCATATTGCAGTTCCTGTTTGTATTAGACTAAATTATTGTTAATTCTTCTACAACCTGTCTAAAATTCCTAAAAATTATTAAATGATTGTTATATAACTTGTATCAATCCTTGACCAATGTTTTTATTTTATCATTAATTTACTATAATTATTTAAACTGCAGATGTTTTTGTTTTATTTTTGAAGATTTTAAAAATTATTGTTCTTAAAATGTAAAAATTTGGAACTTTTCTCCTCGGGCCTCCACTGAAAATGGGCTTCTACCCAGCCAGACTTTCCCGGTAATCAAATGTCAATCAGTATATAAATAAATAAATAAATATCAGTATAAATAAACAGATACTAGATCATGTATACTAAGACATGGTTCCAGGGAAGTTTGTCAAATCACTGTCACTATAGTAACTCCAAGTAACAGATAAGGTACAATATGGCATGGCTCCAGGGAGGTTTATCTAACCACTTACAATACAATAAGTCTAAGTAACAGACCACGTATACTAACGCATGACTCTACTGTGGTTTGTTGAATAACTGGTACTATAATACTCCTAAGTAACAGACCACAGAAAGTAAAACATGGTTCTACTGTGGTTTGTTGAATAACTGGTACTATAATACTCCTAAGTAACAGACCACACATACTAAGGCATGGTTCTACTGTGGTTTGTTGAATAACTGGTACTATAATACTCCTGAGTAACAGACCACTTATACTAAGCCATGATTCTGCTGTGGTTTGTTGAAGTTGAGGTTGTTCCCTCCATGCAACATGGCTTTAGGACAGGACACAGCACCTACACAGCCCTCATTTCTTTCCTAGACACAGTAAACAAAGCTTGGGATGAAGGACCTATCGTCTCTCCACTGTTTCTTGATCTGTCAAAAGCATTCAATGCAATCTCCCATACTCTCTTACTCACTAAACTCTCCAACCTTGGCATCTCTCCACCCGCCCTTCAATGGTTCCAAAAAAATCTCAGTAATAGGCAACAATCATGTATCTGGCAGCACCCCCCCCCCTCCTTTATCAATACCAATACTGGAGTACCCTAGGGTTCTATACTGGGTCCCCTTATTTTCAGTATATTCAGGAATGACTTCCACAATTCTCTCACCCACAGTACCATCATCCAATATGCAGATGACTCAACAATAATATAATCTGTGTCCGTACTACAACAACTTACCCAAAAAACATTCACAATTACTGAATCCTGGATGTCACAAAACCATCACGCATTTAATTCCAATAAAACTAAACTCCTAATATTTGCCCCCAAATAAATTCAGTCAAACTAACAAATCTAAACTCTTTACCCAGTCACAAAATAGTACTATTATAGATGTTGTCCCTAGTACCAAATTGCTCTGTGTCATCACTGATGATAACTTAAACTTTGGCCTCCATATCCACAGTAACATAAAAAAAAACATCAAAAACTGGGAGGCCTTTATAGGCACAACTATTTCCTCTGTAAATCAGCAAAAAAGTCCCTTGCCATATCTTTCCTACTTCCAACTCTTTTATATGGAGCCCCAATCCTCACCAACATCCAGTCCTCCCTAAAACTAAAGCTCAACTCATGCTATAACAAAATTGCCAAATGTATAATAATGCATGGTTCTATGTGGTTTGTTGAATAACTGGTACTATAATACTCCAAAGTAATAGATGACGTATACTAAGGTATGGTTCTATGTGGTTTGTTGAATAACTGGGACTATAATACTCCTAAGTAACAGACCACGTATACTAAGGCATGGTTCTATGTGGTTTGTTGAATAACTGGTACTATAATACTCCTAAGTAACAGATGACATATACTAAGGCATGGTTCTGCTGTGGTTTGTTGAATAACTGGTACTATAATACTCCTAAGTAACAGACCATGTATACTAAGGCATTGTTCTATGTGGTTTGTTGAATAACTGGTACTATAATACTCCTAAGTAACAGATGACGTATACTAAGGCATGGTTCTACTGTGGTTTGTTGAATAAGTGGTACTATAATACTCCTAAGTAACACACCACGTATACTAAAGCATGGTTCTACTGTGGTCTGTTGAATAACTGGTACTATAATACTCCTAAGTAATAAACCACGTGCACTAAGGCATGGTTCTAGGGTGGTTTGTTAAATCACTGGCACTATAATAACTCTAAGAAATGTTTTTTTAAGGAGCACTTGAAAGAAGAAACACTTGGAGAGGTTATTTTATTAGTGCCCATGTAACCTTTGGTCACTGGGACAGCTGCTACACACTACTGGACAAGCTTCAGTTCAATGAGCTTTTAGGCAGGGAATAGATGAAGTCACAACGCTTTGTGAGACACTTTATACAAAGTCACACATATAGCAGCCAAGCACTCCAGTGATGTTACCGTTCCCTTCTGCCAGCAGATCTCGGCAGGATCAACCTATAAAACTCTCTATCCTTATTTAAATATGATACCTTTCACCTTGTTATGGCAATATAATGATGCCCCTACAACACCATTAACACACTTCTTAATTTTCACAGTCATTCACACATCTTCCCTCAGAAGGGCAATAGACATGTACGTCATGAGAAAACACTATACCGTGCAAAAACTCAGACTTACTGTCCATGGAATGAACTTTCCACTGTTTCTAACAGAGTATTAGGGGTTGGGAGGTTGGCATAATGTGCAGGGTTTGATTCTCACAGGGGTAACTGGCTAGGCTTAAAATGGCCCACAAGGGCAGTTAGCCTAGTACTGAACTATGACCTAAATGACATGAGGATATTCTGATTCACATGTTGATGAATCTTTTGGTACTGTTTTTTTTTTCCACAAAGTTCAAGAGCCCTCCCTAGCCATGAGATGTGCATTGGATGTTTATCCCTTTTGGAGTTTCTTTGAAGGTGCAAACCCACATAGTGGAAATTCTAACCAACATTATCAATTTCTGCAAAAACATTATTATCTTTCCAGCTCTGTATGTCACCATGTTTTGCAGACTTAAATGCCATATCCTCATTTAGGAGTACATAATGTTATATGTGTGAGTCATATAGGGCTTCACATGTGTATTTCCAAGTTAAATGTCAATGACTTCCACATGTAACATGTCAACAGACCTAACTATGATAATAATATCTGTTGGACATAACATTTCTAGTCATATCAATGTCTGTTTTTCTGAGCTTTACCAACATACTATAAGACTTCAACTGCATGCTGTACCAATTTTGTCTATACAGAGAACTTATGTTGTGATCTTCTTTTTGACACTGACATTATGAAAACATACTGCAATAAAAGTCCCGAAGAAAAGAAACAGTTGCAGACTTACAAATGGGGTGGTGAATCATATTATCTACTAGGAGGTTTTCTGACTGCCTTAATATTACAGCTGTGGTTCCCAGATATGTTAATTCTTGCAGAACGCACGAGTCTTTGATCTCAGGTTTTCTTCACTGTATTAATTTTGCAGTTCTTTTCCTTGGTGTGTACTAGGCTAATGGCCCTGGAGCCTTTACAAGGCTAGCCCATAGAACTGCCCTGGCATCGTGCTGCCCGACGTTAGTTCCCAGTGCTTCTATCAAGTAGAGCCACTGGAGTGATCCCCAGGGTGATCTTTCTATTATCCATTCACTCATCAAGATTTCTCGTGAAGAGGGACAGCGAGGTACTCTGCTTGACATGTATGGGAAGACAATTCCAGAGGATGGGCAAGCTCTGGGTGAGGAACCTGTACCTCCGGCATGGTCTGTTGATTGTGGTAATGAGGTTGAGGTCTCTAAAGCACGTGGTGTAGAGGGATTGGGCTTTCTTTAGATGTAGTAATTCTAACAGAGCTGGGTCAGACATGGCTTTGTAAGTCAAGCAGAGATCACCTCTAAGTAGGCGATATGAAACAGAGAATACAGTCTGTCCGTGTAGGACATTTGTTTAACACCTAGGATCCTCTTTGTGAGGTACTTCTGTGGCCTCTCCAGCTGTTGTAGGTGTCTAGTGAGGTACATGCCAAATGGGGCATTGTACTCGATGATTGGTCTAATGAGGGAAGAGTAGAGAGAGACAATGACCTCTTTCTTCCTGGATGCAAAACCCTTGGTAATGAGATGTGCCACATAGAAGGTCTTTCTGACCATAGTGGCAATGTCGTGGTCGAAGGAGGAGTTGCTGTCAACCTGCATCCCCAGATCTCTTATAACGCCTTCAGTGTTCAGTGGGCTCGGGTCTATATTAGAACACCAAACATTCAAAATTTTGAGTGTTCTAATATCGAACCCCCATTAATCGAAAATTTAAAACATCAAACATACAGAACAGTGAATTTTTTCCTAGGGAAAAAATTTGCTGTTCCAAAACACATACACACAACGCAGCACACCAAACAAACAGCAATCCACACACATACACCTAAACTCTTACATCTAACCCTACATTAAACTATACATACACCACTAACTATCCACTTACTTTAACCCAAACCCTAACCCTAAAGTCTGTCACTATCGCACAGTCACCTCACTCGCGCCCTAACCCTAACTCACCTACCCCACCCTAACCCTCACGTCCACACAATCACACACTTACCTGACCTGCGCCCTAACCCTAACTCACCTAACCCCGCGCTAACCCTCACGTCCACACAATCGCACACTTACCTGAACCCAACCCGTAACTTTCCACCACAGCACTGAAAATACTGAAGCAACAGAAACGGACAACCAAATTCTTTCCCTAGGAAAAAAATTGTTTTTCTGTTTCTTTGATATTTTCAGCATTCGCTGAAAACAGGTCGATATTAGAACACTCGAAATTTTGAAAGTTCGGTGTTCTAATATAGACCTGTGGGCTCCCATCTATGTGGTATTTAGTGGGAACTGAGTTTTTACCAAAGGGGATGACAACACATTTTTTGGCATTAAACTTAAGGACATGGTTTCGACACCAGTCATTGGTCTCAGTGAGGCTTTTCTGTAGGATGTCTGCATCACTTGGGGAGTTAATAATGGCTCCCAGTTTGCAGTCATCTGCAAACTTGGTCAGCCAGAGTCCCTTTGTGTTGGCCTGGACTTCTGAGAAGTAGATGCCGAACAGGACAGGACCCAGCACCAATCCATGGTCGGCATTCTGACTTGGAGTCCACTACTTTCATCTGTGAGCCAATTTGCAACCCACCTAGTAATATGGGGATTGATGCCTAGTTTGGTGAGTTTATCAGTAATTCCTGAGTGAGGAATGGTATCAAAGGCCTTAGCCAGATCAGGGTAGACTGTATGTACTGCCTTAACTTCATCCATAGCCCTGGTGACTGACTCAAAGAAGTCAACGAGGTTGAGCAGGCATGATCTCCCTTTCACAAAGCCAAATTTCATGGAGTCTACAGTTTGGAAATTTCCTATATCTTTGTTAATCAGGTCCATGATGATGCGCTCCATAGCTTTGCATATCAAACTCGTCAGGCTAATGGAGCAATAATTACCAGGGTCTGTAGTCCCTCCCACTTTATGGAGAGAGATGACTGTAGCAGTGCACCATTCGGTAGGGACAAAGTCTGAGGTGAGGCTGTGACTGAACAGGGCACACAGATGCGGTGCCAGTTCACTTCATAGTTCATGTAGAACACAGCCTGGGATTAATGTTTAATTCTTCCAGGAGCCCACGTTTATCCAGGTAGGGGATTCTGTTCTTCTCAGTCTCTCCTCACTCTGATAAGGTGCTCTTGATTCTGTTAATCTTGTTATGGGTCTTATGAATTCAAGTAAACTTACTGTGAACTGTCTGACTTTGACATCCGTGGGGCCCCTTATTCCTCTATTGATCTTAATAGATGCCCCTTTGACTAGATAAATGTAAGTGTGTAAAGTAATTTCAAGGATATAATCAGGATCTTTCAAACCACAAGTTTCCAGTATTAATTGTGAGGGGTATATATTAACTCTAGGCTAGGAATATCTCAAAGCATTCCTCCAATCTCCAAAGCAGAGTGAGCTTGGTGTCATACCTCTCAACCTCTTAGGGCAAGAAATCTGGGCAAAGCCTAAAATAATGGGGGTATAAAGGCACAAAAATAGGGACAGACTTTAATTATTGGTTTCATATACTTAGAAAGTTTAGCATGTATTTTCTGGAAGCGAAACTTAAATTTATGTCATTATTTAGGGATGTCAGTCCTCACTGATTTGTCAGAAAATCCCTTATTTTATGAGAAACAGACCAAACATATGAGACAAAAATCTGGACATTCTGTGAAAATCTGGACAGTTAAATGTGGGGAGCTTTAATTACATTGGATCAACATTTGTAATTTTCTCTTTTCTTGGTGGAATCACACTATTTTTCCAACTTTCAGGCATCAACATATCGGGGCTCAGAGTTCTGACAGGAAGACAATCTCGCTGGACCCTTAACTTCAATATGCCTGCTCAAGAAACTCCAGCTCATTTAACCCTGGACCCCAGTTCCCATGTAATCTTAACTTTGGTTAGCTTGCTTCACCTATGCTGTTAGGTCTCCTTAATCTCCAAGGCCATTTTTAAGCACACGACTAAGCGTTACTCAAAGAGTGACAGAGTAACAAAAGCGCCACACACAACAAAAGCAGCAGAATGCATTAAGAAAGAAAAACCATATAAGAACAACACGCACATTAAAACAAACATCAGATAATGTTTTTCATGCAAAGCATAAGAGAAAAAAATAACTTTCTAGAAAAAAAGTGGACTGTTTGGCTAAATGCCATTTAACTTCACTTTTAGTACTTAATTCCTACAAACACTTCATTCTACAGTAAAATGAAGTGAGTGTACATATAAAATAGTGAAAATACAGAAGTAGTTTAATATATACAACATTATTTTACAAACCACAGCTGTAGGCAACTGTGGGTTTAATGAGACAGGATGCTAGATGAAGTATAAGGAAGTTTTAACTCTTTTTGAAAATTATCTTTGGTTATTCTGTCTGAAGATATCACACAGCAAAGTGCTACCAGCCTAGCCTAGATTACCACACCTTCCATTCGGCTTGTCATGTCCAGGGAACCTTAATGGTTGACTGCAGTTAATAATTCCTTCACATTTCTTACCAGGAATATTCCTTAAATATCGATTATACACCCTCAGGAATGGGCAACCCAGCCAGGATTTCAGTCTATCAGTGCAGATATCAGGCAGCATACAATATGCATTGCTACACAACATCCTTACATCACAGACTAGACTGCGGTATGTGCGTATAGCAGGAATTCAAGCTTGGCTGATGGTTAGGAAGATACCAAAAGCAAAAGAGATGTGTGTGTGCGTGCATACATATTGAATGTATGATTATTTTGTGTGAGTGATGAGCACATGCCATGTTTGTGAGTGCACCGGTGAAGAAGAGATAATTCTAGAATAAGAAACCATTAAGCATTACTGTGTGTCTGTGTGTGTGTGTGTGTGTGTGTGTGTGTGTGTGTGTGTGTCTGTGTGTGTGTGTGTGTGTGTGTGTGTGTGTGTGCGTGCGTGCGTGTGTGTGTGTGTTTGTGTGTGTGTCTGTGTGTGTGTGTGTCTGTGTGTGCATGCGCGCGCGCGCGTGTGTGTGTGTGTGTGTGTGTGTGTGCGTGTGAGACGAACACACACACAAGTGCAAGCATACGTGATGAGGGCATGAATTAAGAATAAGAGATTATTACAAGTTAGAGCACTGATGTCGCAGTCGCCTTCTAGATATATGATGTGTTACAAGATTTAAAAGGGTAATTATACAATGACTGTCCATTAATATTCAAAAACGAGCATGCTGATTGGTCAGCCCAACCAGCGTGCCCGTTGTAAATTTGAGAATATACCAATGGAAAAAGGTCCAGACTTTTTTCCATTAGTATAGAAGAAGATGATGATAGCTCATAATTATTTTACTTTTCTTTTTTTTTTTTTTTTTTTTTTTAAGAAAAAGAGAAAACAGAAGACCTCAAATGAATGAGGGAGACTGGCCCGACGCAGACAAAAATAACAGGATAATCAGGTATGTTCTGCAAAACTAACGACTTTACCTGACTATCCTTTTATTTTGTCTGTCCCGGCACTCCTGAATGTTAAAATTCTCCCGGTTTCTTTTTTTCTTTCAATAATAAAAAAAAAATAGTAATAAATAAAAGCAAAGGAGATCTTCCTTTCCCCACTGCTACCTTTACACAGCACTGATGCACTGCGCAGAAGCGTGGGAACACAAGTCCAATATGCATGCGTAGTACATCAGAAAAAGCCCCAGGATACCAGAAAAACGCGGAAGTGCACCACGGAGGCATTATACAAAGACATTATTTTAGAAAAGTAAGTACTTTTTTCTTAAATAATGTCATTGTATAATAGTAATAACCGACATGGTGTGGTATATTGAAATTTACCCACGGCTGGGTTTATTTAATCACTCAGGCTTCACCCTCGTGACTAAACCACGCCAGCCGTGGGTAAATCTTTAATATACCACACCAATGTCACTGGTTATTGCTTAAGTAACTTACATTAAAATAGTCTGTACTGTCTCATTTCCACTGTTTTAAGGAATTCCTTTTTAATACTATTTCAGTTTGCTAAACGTCTGATTGACATATGTGCACATTAAATGCTGGCACATCACTAACAGAATGTTTGCAGGCTGTTAGGTTCCAGTTCTCCAACACTTTTATTGTCTTTTTATAAAGGAAGAAATAATAGCTCATCTGCCTTATATATCTACATCTGTTCCTATCAACTGAAACTTGAAATTCTCTCATAATAATAATAACTTTTCCACTTAAAGTAACAATCCACTGTAGACAGTTACTTAAAACTTAGACACTGCATTAGCCAGCCATGAAGCGTATAATTTTAGATAAACTGCTGAAACATACAATAAATTATACCTTTCTTCTGCAACTCATAAACTGGTGTGTAGAACTTGGCAATTCAGCGTTTTCTGAATATCTTTAATACCACCACACCCCTGTACTCAGGAACGCATTTGTGTGTCACCACAAGGACATGGAGACGGCCCCAATTAAACTAAAGAGAGTGGATTTGAAAGCAACTGAACTTGTGGCTGTCCCTAAAATTATTTTTCACTACGTTCTGCCTCTGCTTCAATGCATGTATGAGCAGAGAGGTCGAATGCATAACGGTTCCTTTCAGAAAATGCCAAATGACCAGGCTCTGTAGAGCTATGTGCAAGTACAACCATAAATGTTATCTTTTACTTTCAGCTGTGGCAAACTGACTGGAAAAGTGCTGCACTCTTCTACCGTGATATGTCAGTAGCCTCTGAACTCTGCACACAGGGTTAAGCACTTTAAATTTTCATTTAAATAAAGCAGGTAGACTAACCGATTCACATTTTTTGTTGCAATGTTTACACTAAGAAATCATTATGGCATTGAAAAACTAATAAGTCTACACAAAGCTGATGCATCAAATGCAAAATAAATGTAAACAGAAGTACTTAGATGGGTGTATAAAGAAGTCATCCTGGCAAAATAATGACTTATGTGCAACCTGAAAGCACATTTTGGGCATTTTTCCCATCTAAGTAAAAATTATGACAAATATGAAAAGAAGAGAATTATTACTTTATTATTTTACTCTGACTGTTTGAAACACGTCTCCATTACGTTTGAGTAAGGCCTTGACTAAAGATAACAGTTTCTCAACCTAAAATGATCCACTGTTAATACAATTGTGGTCACTTAATGTGGACAACATCCAGCCAAAATAGCACATATTCCCCAAGTATTACATCAGCTACTACAGACCTTTTTTAACTGGTGCACCCACCAAACACAGAGAGTTTCAAAATGAAAACACTGCAACTTTAACTTTCTGATCCATCATATGTGAAACGTACAAAGCCCCAAACTAGTCGAAGCTCTCTTTGCAGCTTCTCCCTCCATCAGCATGTGTGTTCCTCTGTGAGGCAAACAACCTACTGCCCATTTACTCCTCGAAGGGATGAGAGCTGAGCAGGAGAAAGTGGTAGCATCACGCTATCATCCAATGACATCATTTTTTTCTTTTTTTTTTTGCTTATAGTTCTAACCACATGGTACAATCCCAGTAAGATGCTCTATGACTGAGCATGCAGCAGGCATAAGTAAGGGATTGTCACACACTTCTGCAAGAGATGGAGCCTCTCAGGATGATGTGCTGCTTGAAGCCAGCATTCCCATGCAGTCTCCAGTCTCCACCAGGGCTCTAATAGAGGACCATAAGGTCCAGACATGGGCTTTCGCACTCTTACCTCAAAGACTGGTGAGCCAGCACTACCTCACATCACCATGTCTCCACACTACCTACAGCAGGTACGCTGAGTTACTGGTCAAACTTGTGTCACCTAAGTCCCATTCAAGGCCTTATCCCCTACAGCAATAGAGCTGGTTATAGTATAACAGGAAACTGCCTAAGCACAGGCATGTACATTGCAAGTTTGTGCTCACAGTCAAAAAAGGTTCTTGAAGCAACTGCACTACATGTGCTACCACTAGCAAACCATACCTTCAAAATGGATTTATAATGATTCAGAAAAATCACTTAAAAAGCTCATATACAACATACAAGCAGCTTAATGGAAAAGCTCAAATAATAAAATCAGTTGAAAACAAGCACTTCATAAAATCAATTTTGGACCTATTAACTAACACCCCTAATGTTGGACCCCCCCCACCCTTCAACCTATTCAGACATCAACCCCAGGCCATTAGCTACTCCAACCCTGTCATAACTAACCCCCAAAACTCAACAAAATGTCATACAAAACCCATTCTCATTTCAGCCCATACCCACTGACACCATTAAGAAACTGCTACAAAAACTAAAACTCTGCTCTACCTCAGCTGATAATCTCCCCCTATACTACCTCAAACTAGCTGCTAACTCAGTCGCCCACCCAATCAGTATCCTTATAAATAGGTATTTATCCGAATCAGAAATACCTACCATATGGAAACAATCTCACATCACCCCCATCCACAAAGGAGGCAACTCTTTTGATCCATCCAATTTCCATCCTATATCCATCTTGTCACCCATATCTAAAATTCCTGAGAGAGGTATCCATCAGCAGGTGATGAAATATCTATTGCAAAACAACCTTTTAACCAAACCCCAACATGGCTTCCAACCTAGCCACATCACAGCTACAGCCCTATTACCTTTTACAGACACAGTGAACAAGGCCAGAGATGCAGGATGCTATACAGCCTCAGTATTCCTTGACCTCTCCTAAGCCTTTGACACCGTGTGTCACCCCTTACTTTTGAACACACTGTCTAACTTAGGCTTCTCACATAACATAGTAAAATGGTTTCAGAGCTACCTCAAGGATCGTAAACAAGCAGTGAAATGGTCCAATGAACTCTAACCCTTTCTCCACAACCCTACTGGAGTCCCCTAAGGCTCCATCCTAGGGCCTCTACTCTTGAACATTTTCACAAACAACCTTCACACTTCCCTCTCACCCTGGGACCCTCATTCAATATGCTGATGATTCCACCATAATCTGCACTGCTCAATCACTACCAGAACTACTGTCAAAAACTCAACAGTCCTTTACTGCAGTCATATCCTGGCTAAGAAATGCCCAACTCTTTCTTAATCCAAAGAAGACAAAACTAGTGCACTTTCATCCCCAAAACACCTCCACTGTCACTGATCATTTCAACATCCTGGCATCTGACAACACTGCCATAGAAATAGTGCAGGAAACCAAACTTCTAAAAGTTATCATTGACAATAAACTTTCATTTGCCCCCCATATACAGCAAAATATAAAGAAAACTCATAAAAAATGGCACTCTTATACAGAAACAAACATTTCTTTACTGCAGCAACCAAAACTACCCTTGCAAAAACATTTTACTTCCCTCCCTTCTTTATGGTGCATCTGCCTTAACTAACTTACAAAATTCTGCCCTAAGCAAGATGGAACAGTGTTACAACAGAGTTGCAAAGTGTGCCACAAACTCTAAATATCACACACACCACTGTAAAACACTCCTAGAATTAAACTGGCTTGAACGCCCCAACCAACTTGCCTTTATTCAGCTGTCCACCTTGCACAAACTTATTTTCAAGCCTACTGCCTGCCCTGCACTAGCCAATCTAGTCACACCTTACACACAAAATCGATCCCTACGATCAGAAGACAAAAATCTCTTAGCTATCTCAAAACCCACATGAAAACCTGGTCACTCTCTGTATTCATACTCTGTCTCTATACTTTGGAATTCACTACCTCTCGGTGCCAGGTCTATGCCTGGCCTAACCCATTTCAAAGCCTCTTTAAAAAATCATCTCAAAAACGTATGGCTCTGCTCCTGCATAAAGCCTGCCTAATGCTCAGGTCTTCCTCTTCTTCCACACTAGCCTCATCATCCTCTTCTGTCACATTTCAATCCCTGACAGACTGCAATAGCCTAAAGCTCTTCTAACTCCTTCTCTGTTTCTATACCGTATCCTTAAGCTGCTGCTCAGGCTTTATTGCTTCTATTCTTCTTAACTCTCTCTCACTATCTGTCGGCATCACTGACTTTCTGGCTATTTTCCTAACTGAAACTAAAATTCTATTTTTCGTGTAGTATAACAGTCAATGTCACACATTGCACTGCCTACGTGCTACTTTTTGGACACTGTCTACATCGTGTATGGTGAGAGTGACTACTATTGTCTGTAACGTTTTAACTGTATAGAATTGGCTAGATGTGTAGTATTATATTGCAACATATTGTAGCAGTTTGTTCTTTCAACTTATTTTTGTGTATTATTTCTAATGTAATTTTTATTGTATTGGATTATACTGTATTTGTATTTTACCATATGTGGAGTTTTTCTCCCCGGGCTTCGGCTGTAAATGGGTTCTGTAGACCCAGTCAGACCACCCCAGTAAACAAATGTCAAAGCTAGTTACGAAAACAAAATTGCCACTGATTCTAAAGACAACCACAAAACATTCTACAGCTATGTCAAGAATCTCAATGGCAACACTCTTATCTGCTCTGAGTTACAGCACAATGGCACTAAATATACAGACCCAACTGATACTGCCAACATCCTGGGAGATAGGTTCAGTGCTAACTTTACCCCTCTCTCACCCCCTAGAGGGCCCATTTCTATACCGGAAGAATGCAAAGTTCCTGTAATCATGGCTGCACAGGTAAAAAACACTCTCCAAAGCCAAGAACACAGCATCCATGGGACCTGACAACATCCCAGGCTGCGTTCTACATGAACTACAGAACGAACTGGCACCCCACCTAAGTGCCATGTTCAATCATAGCCTCACCTCAGGCTTTGTGCCCACTGAATGGCGCACAGCAACATTATCCCACTCCACAAAGGGGGAGCCACCACGGACCCAGGGAACTACTGCCCCATTAGCCTGATGAGCCTGGTCTGCAAGGCTATGGAACGTATTATCATGGAACTTATAAGCAATGACTTTGGTAATCTCCAAACTCTGGACCCTACCCAGTTTGGGTTTGTAAAAGGCAGATCATGTCTCCTAAACATGATAGACTTCTTTGAAGCGGTCACCAAAGCAGTAGATGAGGGTAAGGTGGTTCACACAGCCTATTTAGATCTCACCAAGGCTTTCGACACCATCCCCCACTCTAGAATTATAGATAAACTCACTAAACTAGGCATAAATCCCTATGTCACAAGATGGGTTGCCAACTGGCTCACTGACAGAACCCACAGTGTGAAAGTAGCAGACTCCAAATCCAACTTTAGACCAGTGACAAGTGGAGTAACACAGGGTTCAGTCCTAGGTCCACTCCTGTTTGATATCTACTTCTCTGAAGTACAGGCTAACACAGAAGGTCTTTGGCCAACAAAGTTCGCATATGACTGCAAACTAGGAGCCATAATCAAAACTCCTAATGATGTGGACATCCTACAAAAGGGCCTCACTGAGACAGATGCCTGGTGTCAAAGCCATGGCCTCAAGCTCAATGCCAAAAAGGGCATTGTCATCCCTTTTGGTAAAAACTCTGTACCCATGAATTACCACATAGGCAGCAATCTACTTAACACTGAATGTGTGATAAGAGACCTTGGGATCCAGGTGGTCAGTAGCCTCTCCTTTGATAATCACATCACCACAATAGTCAGGAAATCCTTCGACGTGGCACACCTTATCACAAAAGGTTTTTCATCCAGGAAAAAAGAGGTCATTGTTCCCCTCTACTCATCACTCATTAGACCAATTATAGAGTACAACTCCCCTTTTGGTATGTACCTCACAAGACATCTACAACAACTGGAAAGGCCGCAGAAATACCTCACAAAGAGGATTAACGGCCTCAAACAGATGCCCTACGCAGACCATCTCAAAATACTCCAGCTTTACTCTGTCACATATCTCCTACTCAAAGGCGATCTCTGCCTAACACACAAAGCTATTTCAAACCCAGAGGTGTTGGATGCTCCCAATCCCTCCGAGCTACACGCTCTAGGGACCTAAACCTTGTCACCACAATAAACAGAACATGCTGGAGGGATAGATTCCTGTCCCAGTGACTTCCCATACTCTGGAACAAACTACCTATCTGTATCAAACAAAGCTCCTCATTAGCACTCTTCAAGAAAGATCTTGATGATTGGATGGGAGATAGGAAATTCACCCTGGGGATCACTTCTGTGGCTCTGCTTGACAGGGGCACAGGAAAATAATTTTCTTGGGTGGCAAACGCCAGGGTACCGTTTGGCTAGCCTTATATAGGCCTTAGGGCCAATAGCCTAGTACCTACCTATGAACCTATAAATAAATAAATGTTTTTCTCATTCTTTTGAGTGTTACACTTAATCTTCCAAAAGGACCATCATGTTTATTTTATTTTATTTATTTTATTTATTTTACATTTGTTGACCGGGATAGTCCGTCTGGATTACATGTCCATTTTCAGCGGAGGCCCGGGGAGAAAAGCTCCACAGTGACAGTAATTAATACAAAAGGATAATACAAATGATTACACTCATACAAAAGTAATTATATTCAAATAATAAACATTAAAAGAGTAAAAATATTTATACAATAGTGAATGTACAAAAAAATCAACACAGATTCCGGAGTAGATATTCTGCTATTGAGGAATAAACTTCTTTAGTATAGAAGAGATGAGAAAAGGTAAAGCAGAAAAAAGGTAGGGGCCCACGGGGGAAGATCCATGTAGCAAGGAGAGAAGGATTAGTCAGGATTGGAGCACTGACAGATAGATGTTCTTTCGAAGCTAAGCACCATTTCTTACCGACATCAATTTGTAAGGTGAAATACAACAAAAAATCAGTACCAAGCACTCAGATATACAAAATACATATACATCATGAATGTTTTGTGCTGTAAATGCAATTTTTTAAACTGTGCAAAAATGTCATCCTTTTCCATGCTGTGACACTGAAGCAAGGAAGAAACCTGAAATATTACATGTACATTTGTGTTTTCTACAAGCTACAACTTTGAAATAACTTGATGATTCTCCTAACATGTATTCTGTGTGTATATGTGTGTGTGTGTGTGTGTGTGTGTGTGTGTGTGTGTGTGTGTGTGTGTGTGTGTGAGACTGTTGTTCTGAATATGAGGCAGAAAGAAATTAGAAGTTTATCAGCAAACAGAATTTGGATTACCCAGAAATTCCGAACTCCAAATGTATTATAAGATCAAACAATTATGTAATTTAAAATACTGTCCTTCATTACACCCTGCAGACTGTGGTCTTCAGAAAGTACAGCTGTATGACCATATTCACCATAAACAGGGAACCTGGCATACAGGTCCTAAAACTGGTTTCCTTGGTGGCCTCAAGGGAAGGCCCCTTTTCAAAAAAGGTTTGGACTGAAGTAAAATGAGGGTTCATAAACAGGGGAATTGCAACAGCTGACAAATGAGCTTTATTAGAGGCCTAACCTAGACCTTTTTCAAAAAATTCTTATCAAATACAGTAAAACTGTAGATACTTTAATGTTCTGGATTTTAATGTCTGTTTTCAGCAACACTCCCTATCTTACATACATTTACACATAGAACATACAAATTGCTTAATGGAAAAGTTGCATTTAGTAACTTGTCATGAACTCATAAAAATACAACTGTGAGTGTGAATATATTATGTATATATATATATATATCTCAATACATATGTGTGTGTGTGTGTGTGTGTGTGTGTGTGTGTGTGTGTGTGTGTGTGTACAGATACAGGGAGTGAAGAATAAAATAAATAATCACAACAAGATTGTTTCAAACTGAAAGAATTGAACAACCTCATCAGTGATTGTATTAATCGCTGCCTCAAATAATAAAACTAATGTGATCGGAAATGCACACCAAAAGGTTACACTTGTGATCACAAAAAGAAAAAAAATAACAAAAAAAAAGAATTTATTCCCACACCCCTAGAAATTAAATCTACTAACTTCAGATCACACAACTGTGAGGAAATGGAAAATCTTAAGAACTCTGTAACAGATGATCTAATGAAGTTCATCCGTTACATAACTCAGCCTACTGTACTACTTACAGTGATAAATGTGTGCAATGATAAATCATATAACACTTGTCTAAGTTTTGTGTGTGTGCGTGTGTGTGTGTGTGTGTGTGTGTGTGTGTGTGTGTGTGTGTGTGTGTACTGCATGCATAAATATATATATACAAGTGTGCCTGCATATGTGCACTCACACACACACACACACACACACACACACACACACACACACACACACACACACATGCACACGCACATTCCAACACAAAGGCATGCACACACAAACTGCAATATAAACAGCTTACATCTGCGAGTGGACTTCAGGTGGATCAGCTCACCAAATGACAGTTATGTTTCTACAAACTTTAATAAATACAACTTTACATTTTACTTCAAGGTTCATAAAGCCAGTTAATTGAATATCAGAGGACTACAGAAGATCACATACTTCAACCCATACATAAGCAAACCATCACATTTCACCAAATGAGTGTTCTCAGAACAGTAGAAAGCAAAATTAGAATGCTTAACAGCTGCTTCTTAAGAATACCTAAGTTCTGCTTTTTTTCAAACATTCAAACACAGACCTAAGAACTTTAGTTTACCAGCCAACACTTAAGGTCAGAGCTTCAAAAAATTAGTATCAAGATTTCCAACTGTGGAAACTGTGATGATGTGAGGTAGTACCAGATACGCCAGAGAGAGTAGGGCAGTTCATGTGTAACATATGCCAGCCTAACTAGCTGGAGTGTTGTAAAGAATTTTATGTCATTTGTATATCAAACTGATTTGTACAGATGCTTGTGTTGAAAATGTATTTATAAAGTTGCTTGTGTTTAAAAATGTACCAACAGTGGGTTCTGCTGGACAGAAAAGAAATACAGCTATATATCAGACATAGGTTCATAGGTTCATAGGTAGATACTATGCTATCTGCCCTAGGGCATTTATAAGCCTAGCCAGAGTGTATTTGGCTTCCGCCTCCCTATTAGATTAGCCTGCTGTGCCTCTGTAAAGTAGGTCACAGAAGGTACCCTTTTAAGATTAGTTTACTGTGCCTCTGTCTAGCAGGGACACAGAAGAGATCCCAAGGGTGAATTTGTGATTTCCCATCCACGCGTCCAGATTTCGCTTAAAGAGGGTCAGCGAGGGGCTATGTCTAACATGAACTGGGATTCTATTCCAGAGTGAGGGGAGCCTCTGGGAAATGAATCTGTCCCTCCAGCATGTCCTATTTATTTTTGTGCTGAGGTTTAGGTCCCTGGAGCATGTAGCTCTAAGGGACTTCGATGTTTTGAGGTGGAGCATGTCCATTAATTCTGGGTTTGACTTGGCTTTCTACGTCAGGCATAGATCGCCTCTGAGTAGACGGTAAGCAACTGAGTAGAGCTGGAGTTTCTTTAGTCGAGCTGCATAGGACATCTGTTTGTAGCCCATGATCCTCTTGGTGAGGTACTTTTGGGGTCTCTCCAGTTGCTGTAGGTATTGGGTAAGGTACATCCCAATGGGGGCATTGTATTCAATTATGGGCCTGATGAGTGATGAGTAGAGGGGCACAATGACCTCTCTTGATCTAGATGTGAACCCTTTCATGATAAGGTGGGCTATATAGAAGGTCTTTCTAACCACTTTGGCAACATGATTATCAAAGGAGAGATTACTATCTACGTTGGTCCCCAAATCTCTAATTACGTCTTCCGTACTTAATGAATTACCACCTATGTGGTAATTTGTGGGCACCTTGTTTTTCCCAAAGGGGATGACTATGCACTTTTTAGCATTTAGCTTGAGGCCGTGGCTCTGGCACCAAGCATCCATCTCTGTGAGACCCTTTTGGAGGATGCTTGTGTCAGCTGGAGATTCGATTATGGCCCCCAGTTTTCAGTCATCTGTGAACTTTGTCAGCCATAATCCCCCCGTGTTAGCCTGAACCACAGAGAAGTATATACCAAACAAGAGAGGTCCCAGAACTGAGCCCTGTGGGACGTCACTTGTAACTGGTTTGGATTCGGACATGGTACCTGTGATTCTGACCATGTGGGTTCTATCTCTGAGCCAGTTTGCAACCCATCTTGTGATATAGGGGTTGATATTTAAGCTGGTAAGCTTATTTATGATGCCCGAGTGGGGTATTATGTCAAAGGCTTTTGCAAGGTCCAGGTAGGCTGTGTGGACTACCTTGCCCTCATCTATGGCTTTGGTAACTGTTTCAAAGAAATCAGCTAGGTTTAAGAGGCCAGATCTGCCCTTAACAAAGCCGAATTGGGTAGGGTCCAGTGTCTGGAGGCTCCCAATGTCTTTGTTTATGAGTTCCATGATAATACGCTCCATAGCTTTACAGACCAGACTAGTCAGGCTTATGGGGCGATAGTTTCAGGGGTCCGTTGTGGCACCACCTTTGTGGAGTGGGACCACTGTAGCTGTATGCCATTCTTTGGGTACATATCCTGTAGTAAGGCTAAGTTTGAACAGTGACTTAATGTGAGGGTTCAGTTCTTCTTGGAGCTCGTGTAAGACACAGCTGGGACACCGTCCGGTCCCATAGATGCTGTGTTTTTTGCTTTGGAGAGGGCAGCTTTCATCTGTGCATCTGTGATGTCAGGGAGGTTACATTCAGTTGGGATAGGCATTTGCTCCTTTGGGGGGGAAGGGGGGGAGAAGTTTGTGCTGAATCTGTCTGCCAGGATGTTGGCTATGTCTGTAGGTTCGGTATATTTTGTACAGTTATGCAACAATTCAGAGCATATCTGGGAGTTTCCGCCCATGTTCCTGACATAACTAAAGAAGGCCTTGTGATTATCTTTAGTGTCTAGGGCAATTTTTCTTTCGAAGCTGGCCTTTAATGATTTTATGATGGATCGAAGTTTATTGCTAATACTGATCAGAGATGCCTTCCCTTTTTGGGATTTTGCTCTGTCATGCAGTAGCTTCATCCTTCTGTTGTATAGCTTATTTATGGCTGGGGTCCACCAGATCAGTCTTCTGTTTTTGGAGGAGTGAGTCTTGGTTTTATTTGGGATAGCACGATCCATGCATTCCTGCAGGTGCTCATAGAATACATTTGTAAAGGATTCTGCAGATTGGGCTGTATTATCCTCTGGCCCCAGGACTTTGAAGGATTCCACCTCAGTCTTGAGAAGTGCAAAGTTGGCTTTTGAGAAATTCTTTACAGTTATTTCCTTGGCTGGGGGTGGGGACAGGATATGGATGTCCAGGGAAATTTGTTTATGGTCTGATCTTAGCACTGAGGGGTTTACCTCTGGTGTGGAGCATAGAGTCCCCATGTTGGTGACGACCAGGTCCAATATGTTATTCCCTCTTGTGGGAGTGGTGACCAGTTGTTCCATTGCATTAGAGGTTATAAATTCAAGGAACCGTTGGGCGAGGGTGTTTGGGCTTGAGTAGTTTTCCCAGTCAATGCTTGGGTAGTTGAAGTCACCCAATAACATAGTGTTTGGAGAGACCTTCATATTCTCCAGTGTTCTCAGGAATGCCAAGTGGGGTTCCTGTAATAGAGAGGGTGTTCTGTAGCAGGCTACAAATTGAAAGGCAGTTTTGCCTGCTGTTAGTTGCACATGGATGGTTTCCGATGCTTCGTGCAGTGCCATTAACCTGGAGGTGTTAGGTATCTTTGATGAATATAGATACTCCCCCTCCTTTTGTGCTTCGGTCCGAGTTTTGGGGCCGAAATGCATGGTATGAGTTATAACCTAGTAGTGCTGGGGTGCTCTCAGGAGCCTTGAACCATACTGTAACTGTTGAAATTAATATATTGTTACAAAGGATGCTGGAAAAGAAGAGGTTAATCTCAGTCCAGCTAATTTTGAAAAATAGTCTGAAATTAATTTACTTGGATATAAGCCATAAAGATTCTATCTCACAGGTCTAAATGTAGCCAGTGATGCAAGGTCTGTGAAAACTAGGACTAGGAATCCTGCTGTATTGTCCTTAGGGGTGAACTAATTGATACTCTGGAAGGGCAGATTTTTTTGAAATGGTTTTACAGCTTCCAGATGCTATAACACATCTTAGCAAAGCTCTATGTGTGTGTAGGGTGATATATGTGAAAAATTCTGGTTCAGTTGGTTTCTAGGAAAGGGGGTAGTGTGGAAACCAGAAGTCACGTGACCAGATGTATGTGATGTCACTCCATAATCCAGCATTGAAAGGATATTAAAATACTAAATGAGACAGAAGTCTCAGAGCAGTCTGTTTGTGAAACCTGAAAAAGAAGGACCACTCATCCACTTCATCTTGCCTTGCTCTAGTAAGTGAACTAGGGAACAGTAATTCTTTAGATCAGTCAGGAAAATACAATGAGATTAGTTAAGTAGTGTTTTCTATATCTGTGTGAACCTTTCCATCTGTGTTATTTTTAATATTTCCTGTGACTGAAACGCTGGTGTTTATTGTAAATAGATGTTTCATATTTTCATGTTCTTTTATTAATTATTATTAAATATATTTAAACATTTCATTGTGGCTGGTCTTTTAGAGAATATTTTAACCTTTAAGAGTACTTATATTTATTTGGTGACACTGTGGCCACTCTTGAAAGCCTTGTTGTTTAGTCAACATTACCATTGGTATTAGTATTCGTTTCACTCAGTACAACTGGGTACCCTGGCAATAGCCTTAGTGTAGTTGGCTTTGTAGGTGTTCTGGTGGCAGTGTATCTACCTTATAGCCTGGACAAAAGTGGCAAATTTGTGCCAGCCTTTCCCTGGTGTGTGTGTGTGTGTGTGTGTGTGTGTGTGTGTGTGTGTGTGTGTGTGTGTGTGTGTGTGTGTGTGTGTGTAATCAAATCTCAAAGAGTGTGTGCATCAGCTAACTGGAACACAGATACTGACAGCACTGATTTCACAGAGAGGGTAGTGGAGGACTTGGCTTGGAACACCTGGCTAAGGACTTATCTCTATAGCTGTGTCAGTGGGGAGCCTTATTTGGGGCCTGGAAATTGAGAGAGAGGGAGACCCATCCCTAGAACTGAGTGTGCTCCCTGTGTGCTCTTAAGGGAAACTGTGCTTGGGACAGACAACTGTGTCTGAAAATACTGTGTTTATCTATTTTTGTTCCAAGTAAATGTCCTTCATCAGTGTCAGTGGTGAGGATTGAGGTTCCTTGATTACTGGCCCAGAAGAGGGATGTCACAGAAACTATCAATGTCAAGGAACAGCAGCTAAGGCAACTTTGAATGATCGATCAGAGAAGCCATTACTTCTAAGGATTCAAAAATATCAGCCTTGAAACAAAAATTAGATTTAATATCATAAACATCCTTACAGCTTGAAAAATAAAAATTAAAAAAAAAGCTAAAAAGAAAAAGAGAAAGAAAGATGACAGAAGAAAAACAGACATTCCTTTAAGCCTTTAAACAACTTTAACAAACGACTTGACATTTCTCAGATATCTGCCTCTGAAATACCTGACATCATCAGACAAAAAGTTGAATTTTCTAAACCATATGTTAAAATGAAAAAAAAAAAGCAAGTAAAGTATTTTTTAAGTGGATCTGTCACTTTTCTAAACAAAAGAATTCCATCTTAAGGCAACTCAGAACTCCAGCTAACAAAATGACTTTATAATGTATTTCATATAGGTGCTGCTGACCATTTTTTACTCGAAAATGTGGTTATTTTTCTTTTAAGAGGTACAGACAAAAATGAAATGATTTATCCAGCTTATGTTAAGAATGCATTTCTGACTGGGAAATTTGAGAATGTATCAGAAACTCAGATAGATATACTTCAAAATATTTAGAACATTTTTAAACAGAATTTCCCCTTATTGGTATGAGTTCTAGTTTGGAAGAAAAAGAAACACACCCAAGGGGGGGGGGCAGCTTTAAAAGGTATCAGAACAGCATGAAAAGCCATTCAGAGAAAGATTAATAAATACCTTCCATCTTCAACAACAGCTTACAGTATAATTATGCCTCCATAAAAATAGAGTTTAAAGCCTCAAAGTAACTGCATTAGCTGAGATTTCCTTTGAGATTTTTTTAAACATTCAACTATGCAGATTTCCTTTTATACTATGTTTAATAATCATATGTCACAGGGATTTTAATGCTTAGCATCTATAAAAGCAAAAAGCACACCATTGTTTTGTAAGCTATATGCTTACAATTGTTTAAGCATCTTAATGGCTGCATAAACTAAAGAATGTTTATATTAATTTCACTAAAAATATCCACTATTCCAAATTTACACCTTCCGTTTATTTGCTTTTCATTACATATAAATATGCAACAACAGTATTAATATTATTGTGTTAAACTGTTGACTTACTTCAATTTCCAATACAGTTTAACATACTTTTTGCCTACTTAGCCAGTGAAAATTTTAAAAAGTATATCCATGATCCCTGTTCTGTATATTTACTGCATTTTTTATCAGTAGTAAAAAGTGTTTCATTAAGTGTTACAAAACTCTGTGACTCTAATGAATTACTTTTTATTGAGTTCTCCATTCACAGCTACAGACTATGACAAAGTGTAAACTGTAGCGGCCAATGATGAATGCAAAAACCAAAAAACTTCAGTGCTGAGTACAGTCATAAGTAAATGTGTGCAGTAATGTATAACTAAGGTAAAAGACCCAAAATTCTGTACAGACATCCACTTCTTCTTCTTCTTTTGGCTTTTCCCGGTTAAGGGTCGCTACAGCCAATCACCATGTCCGCTCATGACTGGTAGTAGAGTTTTACGGTGTCGAGTTGCCAGCCCGATGCCCAACCTTCCACAGAAGGTACACACATGCACGCGCTCACGCCTAGGGCCAATTTGGAGTGTCCAATCCACCTACAGCATGTCTTTGGGATGTGGGGGGAAACCGGAGCACCTGGAGGAAACCCATGCAACCACAGGGAGGACATGCAGACTCCTTTGTACAGGCATCCACACTGACTTCAAATAAGCACACATCTTAAACAGTAAAGTGGAATAAAATTCAAAATAGAGGTTTAAATAAGCTAAGATGTATAAAACTGAAGTTTAAAGTATACAACAAGTACTGTGTATATGTTTCATGAGCAAAGTAAAAATGTAAGATAATTTATTAGAGCAAATGATCCTCCTTAGTCAGTTGAGAGTACAGAACCTAAGCATAAGCAGCTATAAATTGTTGCCATTTAACTGCTTACTGCTATGAAAGTGACACATAACAAAAGTACAGTTGTGTACCTACCATAAATGTAGATGTTTGAGTGTATCCACTGTTGCAGTCACTACAATTGGGTTATCCTGCTGGCAGGCTACCCGCAGTCGGCCCGAGTTCCAAAGTCTAGGTCCGGCGTCGGTTGCTGTCGCCTCCTCCCTGACGTTAGTGTGCCAGGGGTATAAAAGATGCAGCTGACGCCATTTTCTTCAGTTTTTCTTGCCCCAGATGTCAGGTGCCCCTATAATGGTAGGCTAAATTATGCCAATAAGCATGCATACACAAAAATCAACTTTTCCTTCATCTACAAGCAAATACACCACATAGGTTGTATAGAATATAGAAGTACAGATAAGTTCCAGCAAGGTAAAAAGGGGGATGGTGGGAGGGTAACCTGGACTGCAACAGTGAATACACTCGAACATCTACATTTATGGTAGGTACACAACTGTACTATGTTCATCATGTTTTACTGCTGCAGTCATTACAATTGGGTTGAATCCCAAAGCTAAGGTTGGGAGGCTGGTGCTAAATAGGATTAGGAGAGGCTATCAGGCCCTGTAGAACTGCAGTGGCAAAGCCTGCCCTGGACTTAGAGTAGAGAGGTAAGTGATAGTGCTTTGTAAAAGTATGCACTGAACTCCAAGTTGCAGCCTCTAAGATGTCTTTGGTTGGTACTCCTCTGAGGAAGGCTGCTGAAGTGGCTGCTGCTCTGGTTGAATGTGGCCTAATGCCCTTAGGCACTGATTTGCCATGCTGTGAATAGCAGAAACAAATGCAATGGCCTATCCACTTTGAAATAGTCTGTTTTGAGATAGGCTTTCCTTGTGATCCTGCAGCATATGCCACTAGAAGTTGTTCCGTCTTTCTGAAAGCTTTGGTTCTGTCCAAGTAGAAGCGTAGCTGCTTGTGAATGTCCAAAGAATGCAGAAGTCTCTCACCCTTATTCTGTGGGTTTGGATAAAAAGTAGACAAATTAATTGTTTGGTTAAGGGCCACAATGGACAACTACCTTAGGCATAAATGTAGGGTTTGTCCTTAGAGAAACCCTGTCAGGATGGAAAATGATAAAAGGTTCCACAGCCATGAGTGCCTGTAACTCTGAGACTCATCTAGTGGAGGTAATTGCTAGGAGCAGAGCTGTTTTCCAGGGTAAGAATTTTATATCAGCTGCAGAGGCTGGCTCAAATAGAGGCAATGTGAGTTTTTCCAAGACATAGTTGAGGTCCCATGCAGGTACTGGTGCTCTCCTTGGAGGTCTTAAGTTTTTGGCCCCTCTGAGGCACTGCCTTAGTAATGGGTGAGAAAAAATAGGTGGTTTATTGTAATGAGCTGAAATGGCAGAGGCATGAATTTTAATTGATGAAAAGGAAAGGCCTTTATCCAGCATCTCAGTTAAGTATTGCAAAATCTGAGGAATATTTGGAACAGTCGTGTCAATACCTTGTGCCTGGTTCCAAGCACAGAATCTCTTCCATTTTTCTGCATAAGATTTTCTGGTGCTAGGCCTCTGGGCCTCCAAAATAACATCCATCACTGCTTTAGAGAGAGGTGTGTCTTGTTTGTCTACATTATTCACCATGCTGCCAGGTTTAAGGTCCTGAGATGGTTGTGCAGTATTATGCTGTCTTTTTGGGTCAGTTAGTGAGGAACTTGAGGTAATGTCCAAGCTGGGCATTGACAAGTTCTTTAGGATTGGGTACCAGTGCTGGCGGGGCCAGTCTGGGGCAATCAGTATCATTTTTGGCTTCTCTTGTCTGACCTTGAGGAGTACCTTGGGGAGGAGAGGCAGAGGAGGAAAGGCATATACTTTTAGGTTTTTCCAGCTGAAAGATAGAGCATCCACCTTCCATGCTTGCTTGTGATAAGTCCTTGTGCAGAATCTCTGTAGTTGGCAGTTGTGAGGGGAGGCAAATAGGTCTATGTCCAGGCACCCCCAGTTCCTTGTTATCATGCTGAAGACTTGTGGATCCAATTTCCACTCGTGGAGACCCATTAGGTTTCTGCTTAGTTCGTCAGCCAGAGTATTTATCCTTCCTGGCAGGAATTGTGCTTGCAGATGTACTTGGTAAGTCAGTGCTGTGTCCCACAAGTTCATGGCTAGTCTGCAAAGGGGGTAGGAATGTGTGCCCCCCTGCTTGTTTATGTACCACATGACTGTAGTACTGTCCATCTTTATCAGTAGTTGTCCTGGATGAAGTATATCCTTGAAAGCTGTCAGGGCATTCTGAACAGCTAGCATCTCTTTTTGATTGATATGTAGATGCATTTGACTTGTGGACAATGTGCCCTGAATACATCTTCCTGCCATATGGGCCCCCCAGGCATAATCTGATGCATCTGTTGTCAATGTCTGCCTGGCTGTGGGTAAGGTGAATGGCTGTCCTGTGTTGAGGAGACAGGCTTTTGCCCACCATCGAAACTCCTGTTGCAGGCAGGGAATGAGGGTAATTACTGTTTCCAGGCTGTGGCAATGTTGAGTCCAAACACTCTTTAGATACCATTGAAGTTTCCTCATATGCAGTCTTGTATATGGAATTAGTAGTATGCAGGATGCCATGAAGCCCTAAGCCTGCAGAATTTTTCTTGCAGATAACTGGGTCGTCGTTGCCAGCATTTTGAAATAAGTAGTCAGTTGTCTGTGTTTGTCTGGCATGAGATAAGCCATCTGGGCAGTTGTATTTAAGCTTGCACCCAGGAATATTATCTCTTGAGAGGGTACGAGTTTTGATTTCTTTTCATTTACTGTGTACCCTAGACCTGTTAGTAATCTTTTTACAAATGACAGATGCTGTAGTAGGATGTCCTTGTTCTCTGCTTGAATAAGGCAGTCGTCCAAGTAAGGATATATTTGTATTCCTCTTTGTCTGCAAAATGCAATTACTGGTGCCAGGCATTTTGTGAAGACCCTGGGCGCAGTAGATAAGCCAAAGGGCAGTGCAGAGAATTGGTAGTGCATTGAGCCAGCTATAAATCTGAGGTATCTTCTGCATGTTTGTCTGATTGGGACATGCAGGTATGCCTCTTTTAGGTCTAAAGTCACAAGCCAAGCTTTCTTGCCCAGCATGGGCAGAAGCTGCTGCAGAGTTAACATTTTGAATTTTGGAATATCCAGGTATGTGTTTAGGATAGACAGGTCCAGTATTGGTCTCCAGGCTTTGTCCTTTCTGGGTACCAAGAATAGCCTTGAGTAAAATCCTTGTACCTGCTCTTGCTGTGGTACTTGCTGAATGGCTCTCATGTCCATGAGAGATGAAACTTGTTTTTGTGCCTCTGCCCATTGATTGTGTGGCAGGTCTGGCATACAGTTTGGCCTTGGCAGGGTGAGAAAGTGGAACCTGTAGCCTTGAGAAACGATATTTAAGACCCATTTGTCCTGGGTGATCATGTGCCAATTTTGTGAAAAAAGTGCTAGTTTTCCCCCAAAGGAGCTGCCAGAAGATAAGTGCTTGGTGCTGGCAGGGTTAAGTCATTGAGACTGTTTCCTGTATGGCTCTGATTTTCCCTCTCCACTTTTGGAGGTAGAAGCACCCCATTGTTTTGCCCTGTATGCGCCTTGGGGCTGTGATCTGCCTCTGGGGCATCTATATCTGCCTCTTTGTGGCCTGTCTGACACTAGAAAGGACCAATTCTTTGTAGGCCAGTTCCTACTAAATCTGGGAGGCTGTACCTGTAAGAAATCCTTCACTGTTTGCATAGATTTAGCTTTATCCTCCATTTTCTTCAACACCTCTTCTGCTTTAACACCAAACAAGGTATCATGTTGTAAGGGAGCATCTAATAGTTTTGCTTTAACATGATCGGGCAGATTCTGTTCTTTTAACCAAGCATGCCTCCTAATGACAGAACCTGCAATTGCGGCCCTGCAGGAGGCCTCTAGAGAATCAAAACCACATTGCAAAGTATGCTTTCCTACTTGTTCAGCTGCATGCAATAAATCCTGCATTTCTTTGTTTTCTGCACATTCTGAATTTGCCAACATTTTCTGTTTAAGCAGTGACATAAGATATTGCTGATATTTAAGCATATGAAACTGACAATTTAAAGCTCTTACAGCCAAGGTAGCAGAAGTATAAATCTCCCCCCCCCCATCTGTCCAGGGCCCTTGAATCCCTATCAGAGGGGATAGGGTTTTTTTCAGTGGAAGCCTTGACCCCCTTCGGACCCTGAGAAATAGTTTCTGGGTCAGCAGCAGGGTTTTTGTAAAGAAATGTATGTGAATCAGGAACCCTGTAGTACCTGTCCGGCTTAACAGGAGCTGGAGATAAAGAGCCAGGAGACAGGCCGGACTCTGAAAATACATCCTCTACAATGTCTAAAACAGGAGGAATAGCAAGGGGCCTGTGTTGAGGTAATAAAAGGAAATCTCTGAACCTTTTCTTGGATTCTGAGTAATCTTGGCTCTCCCAGTGGAAATGCTCCCTCATAGTGTGCAGCGTCTCCCCAAAAGAATAATCCTCAGGAGGAGAGGCTGAAGGGATAGATTCTTCTGCATCAGAATCCTCATAGGGAGGAAGGGAATATTCCTGTTCAGAAGAGGAATCAGAGGAAATGGAAACCTGATCTGAAGATTCATATTCTATCTCTTGCCTAGGCCTCTTATCAGGAGGGGGATGGGAACCCCTGATCAAAGTAATTAGGTCTTCAGCCATTTTAAGCATCTGTTTTTTAGGCATGGAGGCCTGTCCAGGAGAATGCTGTACTTGTTTCTTTGTCTTTAGAGCTGCTTTAGTCTTTGCCTTTGAAGCTGAAGTTGGTTTTACATATAACTGTGTAGGTCTGAAAACACCCTCAGAAGCCGATGGCTGCTCAGCAGCTCCAGACCCATCTGAGGGAATAGTTTCCGAGTGTCCAATACCTTGAGTTTCCAGCAGCCTAGTCAGCTCCACGTGGGAGTCGGAAGTGACCTGTGGCTCTGAAGTAGCGGGCGTCAGGGGCTGCGAAAGCGCCTCACTGAGAACCACCGACAGGCCTAACAGAAGCCTCGTTGTCGGTTTTGGACCTCGGATGCCTGTCCTTTTCTTTTTCTTTGCACTTTTTATAAACTCCGTTAGTCGGCTGTTCCGACGGCATTATATAATTGAATCTTCTGCAAAAGTAATGAAATGCAAAATCATACCGACGCTTAATAGTGTGTTGGTTAAATCTAGCACAAAACCGACAACTAACAACGTCGTGGTCAGGGCCTAGGCAAGGAATACAGTAAGAACGAAAATCCTTATGAGGTATTTGCTTCCCACAAGCAATACAATTATTAACTTTTTCTTACATCGGTCTGGAGCAAGAAAAAAGTTTCCCCAACGGGGTACTTAGCTTTAATGAAGACTTTGGATCTGAAATTCGAATTTGAAAATCTCAGGAGTCGTCCGACCGGCACTTGCGAACTGCTTTTGCTTCTGGCACCACGCGGCAAGAAAGACTGGGGAAAATGGTGTTGGCTGCATCTTTTATACCCCTGGTGCACTGATGTCACGGGGGAGGCGACAGCAACCGACGCCGGACCTAGACTTTGGAACTCGGGCCGACTGCAGGTAGCCTGCCAGCAGGATAACCCAATTGTAATGACTGCAACAGTGAAACATGATGAACATCTCCCAGTATCTTGTTGCCAAAATCTGGTTGTTGTTCCATATGAGATGTACCTTCTGACACTGACAAAAAAGCTGCAAATTATCTTGAATTCTACTGCCCATACATGCAGCTAGTGCTGACAGGAGCTTGTCCTTCTTAGGGCCACAAATTTAACAAATTTGTGAATGAACTTTATTTAAAAAAAACAAAAACAAATCCATATTCCTTTTAGGCAGTCATAAACAAAACACTGAGAGTTTAACCCTGAAACAATCTACCCTATGTAGTGCGAAACATTTAAAAATATTTTATTTATTTATATTTGTTTACCGGGAGTGTCCGACTGGACGTAGGTCCATTTTCAGCGGAGGCCCGGGGAGAAAAGCTCCACAGTTAAAATAAACAGACAGTAGTTACATTGGATTACATAGCGATTAACAATTTACATAACAATTACTTACAACATATTTACAGATGAAGAACATAGTACATCAGTAGACAACTAGAATCTTTATCTGTGAAGTAAATAACAGACATTAACAAGTGTTACAAGATGAAGTTCCTGCTGTATAATAAGTACTGGCTTATGAGCATCTGAGCTTGCTATAATCAAGGTAGTTAATGGAGTGGAAAGAAAGGTAGTGGTTGGATGGGGAGGGTGATATTAGAGTGGGAGTTGCAAGGGCATAGCCAGCATATTTTTAGGTGCGCTTTTAGTAAAGTTTTGAAGTGGGTGCATGATGGTATGGAGGTAATTGTGGGTGGAAGGGAGTTCCATAATTTGGCTATGGTGCAAGAGAATAGTGCTTCACCAGCAGAGTTATTGGCTTTAGTGATGTGCAAGTGATTTTTGTTGCTGGATCTTAGTGGTCTGGTGGTGCGATAGGGTTGGAGTAGATTCTGGAGGGATGGGACATTTAGTGGATGATTTACTAGTTTGTGGGCAAGTGAGAGATGATACCATTGAAGGAGGTGAGGGAGTTCAAGCCAGCCCAGTTCAGCAAGTGAGAGACAGTGATGACTACGGTAGGATGCCCCTGTGGTGAATTTGGTGATTTTGTTGTAGCAGGTCTCTAGCTTGTTTAAATCGCATTGCCTTAGGTTGGTATATATTGGACAGGCATAAAGTAGGGTGGAGATAAGGTGAGAATTTGCTATTGAAATCTTTGCTGCTTTGGTGAGAAGTTGCTTATTTCTGTATAGCGCTCCTAGTTTATTGTGGACTTTTTTTATGGTCAAGGATATGTGAATGTCAAATTTTAGTTTATTGTCTATTTCCACTCCTAGCAATTTGGTGTGTTCAGTTGGGTATACAGTGGTGTTGTCTTTTGCTGTGATGTTAAAGTGAGAGTTGTTTTGAGTATGTTTCGTGGGTTGGAAGATGAGTAGTTTAGTTTTGTTTGGGTTGAATATTAATTGGGCATCGGATAACCAAGTTTCAACAGAGGAAAAGGTTTCCTGTGTGACTTTTTGCAGTCTGGGTAGGGACTGGGCTGAGCAGATGATGGTTGAGTCATCTGCATATTGTATGAGTGTGCCATGTTTGGTGGCAGAGGCTAGATTATTGGTAAAAACAGAGAAGAGTAGGGGTCCAAGGATGGATCCTTGGGGAACCCCTATGGAGACAGGTAGTTGGGGAGATATGTCATTCTGCCATACAACAGATTGTTGGCGGTCAGACAGGTAACTCTGAAACCAGTTGGTGACCAATTGTAAGACGGATAGGTTATTGAGGACAGAGATAAGTTGTTTGTGTGGGACCATGTCAAATGCTTTAGATAGGTCTAGGAAAGTAGCAGAGGAGAGATAACCATTGTTTTTATGCTGAAGGACAGTGTTAGTAAAGGAGAGTAAGGCAGTGGTGATGCTATGGTTTGGTCGGAAACCATGCTGAGTATTGGAAAGGAGGTTGTTAGTAAGGGGGTAGTCTGAGACCTGAGAGTGTATGCATCTCTCTAGTATTTTGGAGAGTGGACAGAGACTAGCTATGAGGCGGTAACTGGTTAGTTCTGTGGAGGGTCCACCTTTGTGGAGGGGAATTATATGTGATACTTTCCACAGTGTGGGAATGTAACTTTCTGACAGAGATTGGTTAATCAAGATGGATACTGGGTAGGCCAGAGCATCAGCTGCGATTTGTAGGTATTCACTTGGGAGGTTGTCTGCTGCTAATCTGGTGGGCTTAAGTTTAGTTAAGAGTTTTTTATGTTGGAGGTAGGTACAGGAGAAAAAGAGAAGGCAGTGGGGAGATTACTAGTTGAAGGTGTGGGTTGGAGGGGAGGGGGTTGTGTTGTTTAGCTAGTGATAGTATGGTTTGTATGAAGTGTGTGTTGAATGAGGTAGCAATATTTTCTGAGGAGTGAGGGATGTTAGAAGGAGGGGTACTGACTTTACCTGGCTGGAGGATGGAGTTTATGGAGGACCAGAATTGTTTGGGGCTGTGTTGAGAGGAGTCTAGGGCAGACTGGTAGTATTGCAATTTGTCCTGTTTTATTAGCTTTTTGACTCTATTGCGTAGTTCTAGGAATTTCTGTCTAGTTGAGGGGGATTTGGTTTTGCACCAGTGCTCCCAGGCTTTATCCCTGTTTTTCATTTCTGACTTAGTGGTTTTCTGTAGCCATGGGGAGGGTTGTGCATTGATTCTGGAAAGTCTTATGGGGGCATGGTAATTAAGGATGCTCAGGAAGGTAGTATTAAAAAAATTCAACTGCGTCATCAAGACTGAGGTACTTTAGAGGATGCCAGTTACATTCTTTGAGGGATGAGATGAATGTGAGTGGGTTAAAGTTTAGTTTTTTACATATTTGACGGTAGGTGACAGGTTTAGCTTGGTATAGGTATTTTTTGAGTAGGAATGTTGGGGAGTGATCACTGAGGCTATCTGATAAGCAGCCTGTTATATATGACTGGGGGCTCTTACTGACTAGTATCCAGTCCAGGGTAGTGTGCTTGCTGGAGTTTTTATTTATCCTGGTTGGCGACTGGACTAGTTGGGTGAAGCCATGAAGGTTTACATGATGGGTTGGATGGTTGCCAGAACAGGATTGCCAGTCAATATTGAAATCACCTAAAATGATAGTTTCTTGGGGGAGATGGTGGGTAGACCAGCTGAGGAGGTTTTCTAGTGGAGGGATGTTTTGGCCAGGTGGGAAGTAGCATCCAATTATGTTGATGGTTTTGTTTTGGTTTATTTTGAGGTTGGTATATATTATTTCTTCATTGCCTATTTGTGGAGCTGATGATTTTAAGATCTGGATGTTTAGATGCTGTTTAAATATTACAGCTACACTGCCTCCTTTCTTGTTTAGCCGGTCTACTCTTAGTATGCCATAACCTGTGGGGAGTATTTGCTCACTGGTAATGTGAGGTTTTAGCCAGGTATTTGTATACCGTGTGGTTTAAAGCAATAGCAAGCATAGCTTTTTTTCATTAAATAATGTATAACTGTGCTTTAAGGCTGTCATTTCTTTAAGCTGTGTATATTTTGAAAAAAAAACAAGAGTTGATGAATGTCATTGTATTTCTGCAAGCATCCTTTATTTTTCCCCATTTTAAGCTAATTTAAGCAGCAAGGACATACTTTAGGATAAATCTTCTCACACTCAAACTGTACACAAAAATTGCCTTGTATTAAGTCAGACAGCCAACATGCATATTCCATATTCTACAAATGGAGTTCAAGTAATGGTTTGCTTTATGCATACTATACAGATAATAAATTAGCTGCTGTCATTTGCATGTTATGTGGCATGTGTTTATACTACAAGTTTTCTGTGTCTCTGTCCTGTTTACTGGCTGCTAAGATACTACATGGTGTCAAGAGTGAAGGACTATTTGCAGGAATTCAAGGTATTTTTATATGACAAAAGTTAAAACAGTAAAGTGTAAGTTTGGTTCATTATACACTAATTCTAAGGTTGTAATAGATCACAGAATTCCCTTTGTCCCACTATGTAGCAATATTTAATTTAGCATGTATAAGTAAAAGGTGTGGGTATAGCCCCCATCATAGGTGCAGCAGAGGGTGAAGACCCTCTGTAAATAAATGTCTAATACTTTTGCATCAAGTTTTGAATTTGCTGCTACCTTTATACTTCACTGCTCTTATTTTTTTCTTGTCTCTACAATCCACAGTGGCTTTCCTTTCTTGTTCTTTGTTAACTCAGTTGTTCTTCTGCATGAGGTGGCAACCAGGCCCATTTGCTCCCCATAACAAGGTGACAGCCCTATGGCTCATTTTCTTGCTAGCTGAGGTAAGTGTTTCTTCACCCTATTCATTCCTGAAGGCAAGAGTTGGGAGGCAGGGAGTAACAGACCAGTTTGCCAAGTCATAAGGATCCCCTCTTCCTTATACAGTCTAAGCCCTCCTCATGGCTGCCGCCTTGACATCCAGTTTGGAGCACTACCTCCTTCCTGGTCTGTGAAGGATGGAGTCACCTTGTGCCTCCTTAGTACTGTCAGATTTACATCTTTACTAAAGTGTAGGTCTGTAGTAGCAAGATCAGATAACTTCCCACTATAAGAAAACAGAACACACAAGAAATGTGACAAGAGCTGGAGAGAACAGAGAAAGAGACAAACAGACACACAGACAGATTCCTCAGGTCATACCTGCATGTAAAGTTTTTTTTTTTTGTTTACATTCATTTTGCACCCTCTTGCCCTTCGTGTTTACCAATCTGGCTACCTGGCACCGCTCCACATCTGGGCTACCAGCTATCTTCCTTGCCCACCCCCCCGGACTTAATCTGTTATGCTTGGTCCTGTCATGGAATGTGGACACTGTGGAATATCAGCACATCTGAGCTTCCATCCAGGGGGTTCTTTTACTTTTGACCTACCTGCTTAGCCCCTTCCAGCAGTCCTAGTGGTATCCATGGGGGCATGTATGCAATGGAGATCTGTAGTGTATTGTCCCACCTTTGCAGCAGCTCAGTCATGTCCCCACCCTATTCCCTTCCTTAGGCATGTCTAACATGTGCCCTCTCCAACCTTCAACAGAGATCATCACTGCATATACTCACAAGATCACCCACTCAACCCAGCATGGCAATGCCCATCCCTCCCTGCCACTTTTTAACTCACTAATCAAATCCTGGTCACCTGGGCCATAGTCAGGGCTTTATTCCTCTATGCCATCGGAGCGGCATACCTTGAAGCAAAATTACAGTACGAACTGCCCCAAAAGGAATACAAAGTCCATCCATGGATCTATCTGCTATCCCTTTTTTTCCCATTTTTGCAAATGCTTTTGTTAAGTGCTTCAGATATGGAAGATCACTGAAGAAACCAGAGAATATCCCTGGACAGTTTGAGAGTTAAAAATATATTTAAAGTCTGAAGGTTTTATTAAATTAAATGTCTATAAGTTTTGGTTTGATGTGCAATGTCCTAAACAGGCTCGGTTTAGTCTTAGCGAATTTTAAAAATGATCAGTGTGAAGTAATGTATGCTATGTTATAGATATTTGTGTGTGTTTCCTAATTAAAAAAATGGTAATAGGTAAACGGGTGTAGTACCTTTAATGTCAATGCATTGTCTACAGTGATACACATGTTATGTAGTACACTTTTACTCTACATTTCATCCTGAATATATACATTTGTGAAGCAAGCTAGCCAACACATCCTGTCTGAATTACTGGCCACCAGATAAATACTGTTGTGCTTACATCACATAGTGTGTGGCTCTAAAAGGGGTGCTTTGTTTCCCCAGACTGGGAATCATCATTTGTGTATTGTTCTTACCCATACAATATACAAATTCTACTATAATACATTAACTGCTCCATTCTTTAACACACACACACACACACACACACACACACACACACACACACACACCAGAAGACTACACTATACTTTCAGAGTCTTCTTGAGAGAAAACTGAATGCTACTAACTATGGGTGGGAAACAGGGCTAATTGTTTACACTCTAAATAGTTTTAGTACAAAATTATATTTGTAGCATTTATTCCTTGCAGACTGTCATTATGAAAATATTCCCACAAAATTTCAATAGGCTCCCAAGTTCTGGGAAATGTCACCAGCTGTTAAAATCTACTGAGTATTATAACCCTGACTTTGAAACCTCTTGGGTGACTTATTTGGCCTTTACAAAACCCAAACAATTACTCTTACAGTGTTAGTGTAACTATTTACCTCCTTTTATCCTACGGAAAATGAAGAAGAATGCAAACAATCAGCCCTGCTGTCACCAAAAATGCACCAGCTAGGTTTGTAAACAGAATCTGCTAGAAAGATCCGATTCGAACATTCCCAGTCGAACATCAACCGAACACGCACTTGCTAAACAGAATCTGCTAGAAAGCTCCAATTCGAACATTCCCAGTCGAACATCAACTGAACACGCACTTACTAAACAGAATCTGCTAGAAAGCTCCAATTTGAACATTCCCAGTCGAACATCAACTGAACACGCACTTACTAAACAGAATCTGCTAGAAAGCTCCAATTCGAACATTCCTAGTCGAACATCAACTGAACACGCACTTACTAAACAGAATCTGCTAGAAAGCTCCAATTCAAACATTCCCAGTCGAACATCAACTGAACACACACTTACTAAACAGAATCTGCTAGAAAGCTCCAATTCGAACATTCCCATTCAAACATCAACTGAACACGCACTTACTAAACAGAATCTGCTAGAAAGCTCCAATTCGAACATTCCCAGTCGAACATCAACTGAACACACACTTACTAAACAGAATCTGCTAGAAAGCTCCAATTCGAACATTCCCAGTAGAACATCAGCTGAACACGCACTTACTATAAAACCATAACTGTGAATGACAGAAGAATCTCATACCAGTCAGGGATACCATTTTTTATTCATAGCTAGTGCTTTAAATCCATCTACCTTTCCTCGTTGAACATATAAACTCTATAAGCTGGTAACTGACTGATTGTCCCTTTCTACAGTTATAAAATATAATTTGCATTGTAGCATACTATATTAGTACACAGACAACACTAACTTTACAATGAACAATGAAAGTAGATTACACTACAATGTTCTTATGAAACATGGAAATCATTTCCCCTTTTTTAATAAGCATGCCTTGTTTCTAACTTCAATTTGTTTGATCTGCAAGGCCATGGAATGCAGTAGCATGGACCTCATTAACAAGGCAACCTCCATGGAGAACATCGATATCTGTGCAGTAACAGAAACCTGGTTCAAGGCTCCCAAGAGCACCCCAGCATTACCAGGTTATACCTCATACCATGCTTTTCGGACCCAAAACTTGGACCGACCCACAAAAGGAGGGGGAGTATCAATATTCATCAAAGATACCCACACCTCCAGGTTGGTGGCACAGCACGAAGCATCAGAGACTATCCATGTGCAACTAACAGCGGGTAAAACTGCCTTCCAGTTTATAGCCTGCTACAGACCACCCTCCCTAACCCAGGAACCCCACTCGGCCTTCCTGAGAACACTGGAAAATATGAAGGTCTCTCCAATCACCATTATATTGGGCGACTTCAACTACCCAAACATAGGCTGGGAGCATTACTCTAGCTCCAACAGCCTAGCCCAAAGGTTCCTAGAATTTATAAACTCAAATGCTATGGAACAACTTGTTACCACTCTCACAAGAGGGGAAAACATACTGGACCTGATCATCACCAACATGGGGACTCTATGCTCCAGACCAGAAGTGTATCCCTCACTGGTAAGATCAGACCATAAACTAATCTCACTGGATATTCACATCCCGACACCACCCCCTGCCCAAAAAACCACAGTGAAAAACTTCTCTAAAGCAAATTTCACACTCCTCAAATCCAAGGTGGAATCCTTCAAAGCCCCCGGGCCTGTGGAAAATACGGCCCAGACCGCAGAATCCTTTATAAATGCATTCTATGAACACCTTCAGGAATGCATGGATCATGCGATCCCAAATAAAACCAAGACCCAATCCTCCAAAGGCAGACGTCCTGTCTGGTGGACCCCAGCCATAAACAAACTATACAATAGAAGGAGGAAGCTACTAAATGATAGAGCAAAATTCCAAAAAGGGAAGGCATCTCTGATCAGTATTATCAAATAACTATGGGCACACATAAAATCGTCTAAGGCCAGCTTCGAGAGAAAAATTGCACAGGACACTAAGGATAATCACAAGGCTTTCTTTAGTTATGTTAGGAACCTGGGTGGTAATTCCCAGATATGCTCAGAATTAGTCCAAAATGACAAAAAATACACCGAACCCACAGACATTGCCAACATCCTAGCTGACAGGTTCAGTGCAAACTTCTCCCCCCCCCACCAAAAGGGCAAATATCTATCCCAGCAGAGTGCTGCCCCCCTGACATCTCAGATGCTCAGGTAAGAGCCGCCCTCTCCAAAGCAAAAAACACAGCATCAATGGGACCAGACAGTGTCCCGGGCTGCGTCCTACATGAACTCCAAGAAGAGCTAAACCCAAACATAAAACTACTGTTCAATCTCAGCCTTACTACAGGATATGTACCCAAAGAGTGGTGTACAGCAACTGTGGTCCCTCTCCACAAAGGTGGTGCCTCAACGGATCCTGGAAACTATCGCCCCATAAGCCTGACTAGCTTGGTCTGCAAAGCTATGGAAAGGATCATCATGGACCTCATAAATAAAGATATTGGGGACCTACAGACACTGGATCCTACCCAGTTCGGCTTTGTTAAGGGCAGATCCTGCCTCTTAAACCTGGTTGATTTCTTTGAAACAGTCACCAAAGCCATTGACGAGGGAAAGGTGGTCCACACAGCCTACCTGGACCTCGCAAAAGCCTTTGATACAATACCCCACTCGGGCATTATAGATAAGCTCACCAGCTTAAATATAAACCCCTATGTCACTAGATGGGTTGCAAACTGGCTCAAGGACAGAACCCACATGGTTAGAATTGCTGGAGCCATGTCAGACTCAAAACCAGTTACAAGTGGCGTCCCACAAGGCTCAGTCCTGGGACCTCTCTTGTTCGGTATATATTTCTCGGAGCTACAGGCCAACACGGAAGGACTGTGGCTGACCAAGTTCGCAGATGACTGCAAACTGGGCGCCATAATCGACTCTCCAGCCGACACAGGCATCCTCTAAAAGGGCCTCATAGAAACAGACAACTGGTGCCAGAGCCATGGTCTCAAGCTAAACGCCAAAAAGTGTATAGTCATCCCCTTTGGCAAAAACAAAGTGGCCACAAATTACCACATAGGTGGTAATCCATTAAGTACAGAAGAAGTAATTAGGGACCTGGGGACTCAAGTTGATAGCAATCTCTCATTTGACAACCACGTGGCCAAAGTGGTTAGAAAAACATTTTATATAGCCCACCTAATCATGAAGGGATTCACATCTAGATCAGGGGAGGTCATCGTGCCTCTTTACTCATCCCTCATCAGGCCCATAATTGAGTACAATGCCCCTTTTGGGATGTACCTTACCAGACACCTGCAGCATCTGGAAAGACCCCAAAAGTACCTCACCAAGAGGATCAAAGGGCTCAAACAGATGCCATATGCTGCCCGGTTAAAGAAACTCCAGCTCTACTCAGTGGCATACCGCCTGTTCAGAGGCGATCTGTGCCTGATGTATAAAGCCATGTCCAACCCGGAATTAATGGACATGCTGCACCTCAGAAAATCCAAATCCCATCGAGCTACACGCTCGAGAGACTTGAACCTCAGCACCGAAATAAATAGGATATGCTGGAGGGACAGATTCATAACCCAGAGGCTCCCTTCACTCTGGAATAAAATCCCAGTCCAGGTTAGGCAGAGTCCCTCATTGACTCTCTTCAAGAGGAATCTTGATGAGTGGATGGGAGATCGTAGGTTTACCCCAGGTATCACTTCTGTGTCACTGTTAGACAGAGGCACAGTATACTAACCTTAAAAAAGGGCATAGCAAAATTAATTTAAAATGGGTGGTGAAAGCCAAACACATTCTGGCTAGGCTTATAAATGCCCTAGGGCAGATAGCCTAGTATGAACCTATGAACCTATGAACCAACCACTCAAGCTGAGCACTGTCATCAACTACCCTAGTGACGTACACATCCTCCAAGAGGGTCTCACCCAAACAAATGACTGCTGCCAGAAACATGACCTCAAGTTGAATACAAAAGAGTGCATCATCATTTATCACATTAATAACAACGTCCTAAGCACACAGTCAGTCATGTGGGATTTTGGCACCCAAATTGATAGAAACCTGACTTTTGACCATCGCATTTCCTCCATTTGTATGGAAAGCTTTCTACATGGCCCACCTCATAAGTAAGGGTATCTCATCCAGGGATAAGGAGGTCATAACATCCCTGTATTCTTCCCTTATAAGGCCCATTATTGAGTACAATCCCCCATTCGGCATATACATCGCAAAGCACATGCAGCAGCTGGAGCGACCACAGAGATTCCTCACCGAGAGACTCCAGGTTCTCAAAAATCTACCATACACAGACAGGCTAAAAGCCGTATCCCTCTACTCTGTTTCATACAGACTCCTCAGAGGTAACCTCTGTCTGCTATACAAGGCAATCTCGGATCCCGACTTGATGGGACTGCTGCATATCCGCAAGTCAAGCTCCACTCGAGTAATCCACACATGCAGCCTCAGCCTGGTCTGTGACATCAATAGGACTTGTTGGCAGGACAGATTTGTGTCCCAGATACTCCCCCATCTGTGGAATACACTCCCCTCGCCACGTCAAGCAGAGTACCTCTTTACCCCCTTTTAATTGCAACCTGGATAACTGGATGGGAAATAGAACATTCATCCCTGGGATTCCACCTGTATCCCTGCTGGACAGGGGCATCGGGTGCTGATTTACACATGGGCTAAACTCTTGGCTAAGCTTATAAGGGCCTCAGGGCCAATAGCCTAGTAACTTCAGGTCTATATTAAGTGATTGAAGAATCTCTTCTTCGAAGACATAATAATCAACACGTATACAGTGAACACTGTAAACTGCGAATGACTACATCCTCAAATTTTTTCCTCAGGAAAAATTCATGTGGCTGTAAAATAAAAAACAAACTTTAAAACACTAATTAAGTGAGGGGCTCCACTCCCACCCCCCAATGTAAGGGGCTGTGCCCCCCACACCCTCTTAAATAAATATACCAACTCTGAGATCACTCTACATTGAAGAAAAGGGCAATTCCTGATAATGGCCAACTGAATTTTTTCCCGTGGAAATAATTAGAGGACGTGGCTGTTCGCAGTTTATGTATATGTGTCTATTATTATGTGTTGAAGAAGAGATTCTTCGATCAAATAATACAGACCCGTAACTTCCTATGATCCTATGAAACAATGAATAAAACATATGCAAAATACAACATAAATATGATTTTTCTTAGTAATGTTATGATGAGTGCAGTAAGGGGCAAATATTGTTAGTTTTTTTTCTGTATATCGATCATCTTTAGTTTTCAGTTAAGTGAGTGTGCTGCTTTTAGACAATTTTTATCAAGGTTTCTTGACTCTAAATGTTTTATGACTTACCCTGAGGTTGTGCAACCTTGGATCACCTTGCATTAGTTAAAGGAACAAGGCTGAAACTCTCTACATGACAGTTTAGGGGCTTGCCCCCCCCCCCATGTAGAATAAATTTGTAGTGTTTAGCCTGGTTTATACAACGGTATTGGGTTGAATAACTCTGGTGACAGCTATCATACCTGTTTTTGGTATTCCACGGAAGATAAGCTATGACCAAATACTGTGAAAAGCAATGCATGGGCACTTAGCAAAACCAAATACCTTTTCTAAATGTTATTTGGAAGCCATAATAGCTCTTGGTTTGTTCCAATACTCTGTCACATGCTTCATTACCTTATAAATGTCACATGGCAGTGAAAATTGCTAGAGCCACTTAATGGACCAACAAGGTGTTAGGAAAACCAGTGCCATAAAGTACAGTTTTGTACCTACCATAAATGTAGATGTCCGAACTGGATAGCATCTGCAGTCATAACAACTGGGTTGTCCTGTCGTCAGGCAGCCCTTCAGTCGGCCGGATTCCAAAGTCTGGGTCCGGCTTCGGCTGATGTCGCACTTCACCCGACGTCATCTCTGCTGGCCTCCGGGTATAAAGGCATCAGCCGACGCCATTTTCTTCAGTGTTTCTTGCCCCAGATGCCAGTTGCCCTTCCTGGAAGGCTAATTTTTGGATAAATGCCAATGTTTCCAAAAGGATAGAAGGCAAACTCAGAAAATAAGCATGTATGTACATATATACAGACAAATACACCATAAGAGACTCCCCCCACTAGCTAGCTATTAGGAGGGTAAATACCCTAGGAGTACCACAGAGGGGAAGGAGGGAGGGTAATCCTGACTGCAGATGCTATCCAGTTCGGACATCTACATTTATGGTAGGTACAAAACTGTACTATGTCCTTCATGGATGCATCTGCAGTCATAACAACTGGGTAGAATACCATAGCCAACTAAGGGAGGAGGGAAAAAATAGATTATGGTGTGGTTAGGATCCCTTGCAGCACAGCAGAGGCAAACCCTGCTCGGGATCTGGAGTACAAAGGTAAGTTATAATGATTGGCAAATATATGCACGGAGGTCCAAGTAGCCGCCTCAATAATGTCCTTGGTTGCCACTCCTCGTAAGAAGGCTGGGGTAGTGGCTGTTGCCCTTGTAGAATGAGGCCTTATGTTCTGTGGAATTGGTTTTCCATGGAAGGAGTAACAGAATCGTATGCAATTTCCTATCCATTTGGAGATTGTCTGTTTAGAAATAGCTTTTCCTTCCCTTCCTGTTGCATAGGCTACAAAAAGCTGGTCAGTTTTCCTGCTACTTTTTGTTCTGTCCAGGTAGTAGCGTAACTGTCTATGTACATCCAAGGAATGCAGCATTCTTTCCCCTCTGTTTTGTGGGTTGGGAAAGAAGGTAGGTAGGTGGATTGCCTGGTTTAAAGACACTCTGGATATCACCTTAGGCATAAACGTAGGATTAGTCCTCATGGACACTCTATCTTGGTGGAAGATTAGGAAGGGCTGTACTGCCATTAGGGCCTGAAGTTCAGAGACCCTCCTTGCTGAGGTTATTGCCAGTAGAAAAGCAGTTTTCCACGATAGATGCTGTAGGTCCGCTGTAGCTGCTGGTTCAAAAGGTGCGAGTGTCAATTTTTCTAGCACAAAGTTCAAATCCCAAGCTGGCAATGGTGGTTTCCTTGGAGGTTTCACATTCTTGATTCCTCTGAGGAACTGCCTGAGTAAAGGATGTGAAAAGACAGGTGGATCAAAGCTGTATTCTGCTGAAATAGCTGATGCATGTATCTTGATGGAGGAATAGGACAGGCCTGAATGTAGAAGCTCTGCCAGATACTCCAGAATGTTAGCCATATCAATAATTGACACGTCTTTTCCTCTTTCAGTGTTCCAAATGACAAACCTCTTCCATTTTCCTGCATAGTTCCTTCTTGTTGAAGGTCTGTGGGCTTCAAGGATAATGTCTTTAACCCTTTGGGAAAGTTCTGGGTTAGTTGCTGCTATGTGATGTTCCATGCAGTCATTTGCAACGTTTTTAGGTTTGGATGCATGATGCTGTAATTGTTCTGAGTTAACATCAAAGGCATCAGGGGTATTGGCCACATGTTGTCCCGAGACATGCTCCTCAGCAATGGGTATCAGTGTTGTCTTGGCCAGTTTGGAGCTATCAGGGTTATCCTTGGACGTTCCTCCTTGATTTTTAGTAATACCTTGTGTATCAAGGGAAGAGGTGGAAATGCATATGTTGTTAGACCTTTCCAGCTGAAGGAGAGCGAATCCACTTTCCATGCAAGTGGGTGGAATGTCCTTGTGCAGAATTTTTTGAGCTGGTGATTGAGAGGGGAAGCGAATAGATCTATCTGTGGCCTTCCCCATTTCTTTGAGATGGTCTTGAAGATGTCCGGGTGTAGCATCCATTCGTGGGCATCCGATGTGGTTCTGCTCAATATGTCTGCTAGAGTATTGTCCTTTCCGGTACAAATATTGCCTGTAACTGGATGTTGTAGCTGAGTGCCAGGTTCCAAAGCTCCAAAGTCATTCTGCATAGGGGTATGAATGAGTGCCTCCCTGCTTGTTGATGTACCACATGACTGTGGTGTTGTCTGTCCTTATCATCAAATGGCCCTCTTTGAGAAATGGTCTGAAATTTTGGATTGCCAGTTTTACTGCCAGCATTTCTTTTAGGTTGATGTGCAGGTGAAGTTGATCCTGTCCACAATCCTTGTACGCATTTGTCCAGCATGTGAGCCCCCCATCCTAGGTCTGAGGCGTCTGTTGTGATGGTCTGGCTTGCTTGACAGCTGTGAAAGGGTAGGCCTGGGTTTGACTGGCATGCTTGAGCCCACCATAGGAACTCCTGTTTTAGGCATGGGATTAGTGGAATTTCTGCTTCTAGGCTGTGCCTGTGTTGGGACCATAAGTTCCTTAGGTACCACTGTAGTTTTCTCATATGTAGTCTGGCATGTGGAACCAAGATTATGCATGATGCCATGTAGCCCAAGGCCTGCAGAACTTTTCTTGCTGTTAACTTGTTCTGTTTTGTTAGAGCCAAGAAGTAAAGAGGGAGTTCTTTTGTTTTTCTGCGGTTAGGAATGCCATTTGGTTTACAGTGTCCAATGCCGCGCCCAAGAATGTTCTTGTTTGGGATGGTATCAGCCTTGACTTTTGTAAATTGACTGTGTATCCCAGTGCTTGTAGCAAGTAAATGACCCTTTGTAAATCTGTTGTCAGCTTGCTTTTGTTGTCCCCTTGTAGCAGGCAGTCGTCCAGGTATGGGTAAATTTGGATTCCTGTAGTCTGCAGTGGGCGATTACTGATGCCAGGCATTTTGTGAATACTCTGGGCAGTAGATAAGCCAAAGGGCAATGCTGAGAATTGATAATGCTCTGATCCTGCAAGAAATCTGAGGTATCTTCTGCAAATTGGTCGAATGGGGACGTGCAGGTATGCCTCCTTGAGATCTAGAGTTACCAGCCAACACTCCTTGCCCGGCATGGGAAGAAGTTGCTGTAGGGTCAGCATTTTGAATTTTGGGACAATGATGTATGTATTTAAGGTGGACAGGTCGAGAATAGGTCTCCAACTTTTTTCCTTTCTTGGAACTAGGAATAGTCTGGAGTAAAATCCTTTGCCTTGTTCTGTTATTGGCACTCTTTCCACAGCTCTCATCTTTGCTAATTGCATTATCTGCTGTAAAGCTTCTGTTTTTTGATTTGGAGGCAGGTTTGGCATTCCTCTTTTGACTGGTAAAGTGTGAAAGTGGAACCGGTAACCTTGGTCTATGGTTTTCAAAACCCACTTGTCTTTTGTGATATAGTGCCAGTTTTTCAAAAATAAGGTTAATTTTCCGCCTAATGGAGCTGCTATTTGTTCCCTGGTAGGCGGATTCAGAGTTAAGTCACTGTGATTGTGCTGTTGTAGTGGTAGTGGCTGCGTCTGTGCCTCTGTTATTACCTTGCCACTGTCGTCCTCTGTAGGCACCTCCTCTGGATTGGTTTCTGCCTCTGGAACGTCTATTCCTGCCCCTTTGGGATCTTGTGGAGTCAGGAAAGGACCAATTTTTGGCAGGCCAGTTCCTGCTAAACCTTGGGGGCTGAACCTGCAGGAAATCTTTAACCGTTTGAACAGATTTTGCCTTTTCTTCCATTTTCTTCATTACCTGCTGGGCAGGTGTACCAAACAAACTGGTCTTATCCATAGGAGCATCTAATAACTTAGCTTTAACATGATCCGGTAAGACTTGTTCCTTCAGCCATGCATGTCTTCTTATCACTGTGCCAGTCATGGCTGATCTAAATGAAGCCTCCAGTGCATCATAGCCACATTTTAAGGAATGGTTACTAACCTGTTGTATGTTATTTAGCATTTCTAATACATATTTCTTATCTATAGAGTCATCAGAGGATAGTTTTTTAGTTAACTGATCAAGCATAAACTCTTGGTATTGTATCATGTGAAACTGACAGTTTAAAGCTCTAGCTGAGAGAGTAGCTGAGGTATAAACTTTTTTGCCCCATCTGTCTAAAGACCTGGCTTCCCTTTCAGAAGGAATAGGGTTTTTTGCTGTGGTCGAGGCTACTGCCTTAGGCCCCTGGGATATAGTTTCGGGGTCTGCAAGTGGGGCCTTGTATAGGTGATGATGAGTGTCTGGTACCCTGTAAAATCTGTCTGGTTTGGCAGGGGCTGGAGGTAAGGAATCTGGTGCAGAGCAGACATCATTAAAGGCATCGTCCACAACAGAGAGGACAGGAGGTATAGCTAAGGGCCTGTGTTGTGGAAGGTGCAGAAAAGTCCTAAGTCTTTTCTGGAATCTGAGAAATCCTGTTGCTGCCATTGGAATTGTTCTCGCATGGCATGTAAGGTTTCCCCAAAGGAGAATTCTTCTGGTGGAGAAGCAGCAGGAATGGATTCTTCAGCATCTGAGTCTTCATAATTGGAGAAGGGAGCCTCTGGCTGGTCTGTAATATCTGAGTCATCCGCAGAATCATCAGAGGACACAGGCTCGGGGGGCTCTGCCCTAGGTCTCTTCTCTGGGGGCTGAGAGGCCCTGTCTGGGTGAGATTGAGATCCCCTAATTAAGGATATTAAATCTTCTGCCAGAGTAAGCATTTGTGAACTAGAAGTGGGCCTGGTTGAGGGGGGTTTAACAGGCACTGATTTAGTAGACTTGGCTGCTTTAGCCCTGGCAAAGGCCTTAATGGACATGGCTGCAGGAGGCCTAGCAGCACCACGTGCTGGGGTAGAGACATCCAAAGGGATGGTGTCTGATAATTCACTAGGAACCACTGTAGTAGGTAAAATTTCGGAGGCCGATTCAAGTAAGGTAGCAGGAACCTCAGAAGTAGTCAAAGATTCAGCTGTGCTTTTATCAGTTTTCTCGGTTTCGGCCGAAACCGAGACACTCGCGGTTTGCTTAACCATGGTTTCGGCCGAAACCGTGGACCGCGAGTGTCGGTCTTTTTCTTTGCGTTTCTTAATAATTTGGGTAGTCGGAGGATCCGACGGCATAATGTACGCAAAATCTGAACCGAAAAACTGTTCAGCAAACTCCGACCGACGCCTAAGCGTTCGGTTGAAGGAAGCACAGGCCGAACAGGCTGCTACGTCGTGGTCTGGGCCTAAACAAGGCAAACAGTAAGAGTGGAAATCTTTATGAGGTATTTGTTTCCCACAAGTTAAACAGTTATTGACTTTTTCTGACATCGGCTGAGGCAAGAAAGAGTCCCCAACGGGGTACTTAGCTTTTAGAAGTCTTCGAAGTAGTATTCGGTAGTAGTAATCTCTGGATCCGACCGACCGGCACTTGCGAACAGCTTCTGCTTCGGGCGCCACGCGGCAAGAAAGACTGAAGAAAATGGCGTCGGCTGATGCCTTTATACCCGGAGGCCAGCAGAGATGACGTCGGGTGAAGTGCGACATCAGCCGAAGCCGGACCCAGACTTTGGAATCCGGCCGACTGAAGGGCTGCCTGACGACAGGACAACCCAGTTGTTATGACTGCAGATGCATCCATGAAGGACATCCTGCAGTTCATAAAATATGACAGGTAATTTCGACCTGCCTTAATTGACAATGAGGATGCAAGGTACACTGATGCTTAACATGCTAACTTAGTAAAGACAAACATCTGCATATCTCTGAGAGGAATGCTCACTCAGCCTTAGTTTTGCCTTGTACCCCAGATTTGGTCAGTGAGCTATGGAACTCTTTTGATTTTGTGGTTCCTTCTGTCAACCCCAGGAGCAAGAGAATAGAAGTCATCAGCTAAATCCTACTACTGGCTCCAGTGGTGACAGCTCACCACTCGAACCCGAACCGTCAGGAGTGCAGTTAGTGATCGGCCTATTGCTAGGTTACAGTCTTCTTATTGCTACAGAATTCCAACCACAAATCCCATGTGTGCTGTGTGAACTGTAAAAGCTTATTTATTACTGCCCCTCTTTCCAAATGCTTTCCTCACATATTTTGTATTTTTATTTAAGATTTTATGAATTACTGGATGCTCGTAACAGTTTTTACTGTCTTTATTTGCTACTTCATTTGCCATGAAATTATTTTTACTACTAGATTTCATTTTCCAGTGTTTTATTTATTTATTTATTTTATTTAAATCACACTAGTTCAGTGATGGCAAACCTTTTAGACTTGGTGTGTCAAAATTTCAGAAGATGCCTAACTTGACTGTGCTGGCGTGTCACCCCCCCCCCAAAAAAAATAAATAAATAAAAATAAAAGGCACAGTTCTCAATATATAAAGGATAAATCTTAACAGAATCGGGGACATATCTAGAAATAAGAGGCATGGACAGTTTTAAACTACTAGTACTATTAATTTGACACACTGACAGAAAAAATGAACATGAATTAATATACATTTTCTGAAATAAAATAAATAGACTTTGAGGTTAATAACTTCCTTACATATGCTGCAGTGTTGTTGAACTGGCTCCTGGCACAAAATAATTCAATGCACTTTACATGAGAAACAAATGCAAAAGCAGTTTCTTTGATAACTCTGGTACTGGTGAACACTGGTGTGTCACCCAAAACGTTATGGTGTGTCACCTTTGACACCATGTTATAGGTTCGCCATCACTGCACCAGTTTATGGTAAAGTGACTAGCAATGGCAAAATTATCAGCATGTTTATCTAACTGACTGGCAAATACTGTGAATTGTTACTTTAGTATAAGCAAACGGTTACAGCTGAGATAAAAAATGCAAACATGGTTTCACAGAGGCAGGATGCAAGCCTGTTCTCTCACTATGACCCTATAAACTTTCAGGAATTTCAGTGACATTGAGCTATGTAATTAATGTTTCAGCTTCCAGGTAAGTTTTCAGCAAAGGTCATGTGTTTGTTTTTATACAAACTAGGAAAAAATACACTAAAACACTTGATCCTTTCAATTGGTGCAGAACTGTACAGAGTATCGGTGACAACTGTAGACTCACCCTTTGATACTGAAATGTGAGAAAGTTGTAGTTTTATTTCAATATCAGGAGTCTGGATTCATATTCCAATAGTGACACAGCACTATAACATAAGGAAAGACACTCCTGAGGTATCACCTTTCAGACGACGCCGTGAACTGAACTCAATATTCCATATTCAGATATAAAAGTGCACTGCAAGGAATGAAGACTGGAGACTCTTTTTCAGTGTAGGGTCGAGTTTCTAGTTGTTGTTTATCTTTCGGCTTTTCCCAGTTAGGGGTTGCCACAGCGGAACTCTGGTCCGCTAATGATTGGCAGTAGATTTTTATGTACCGAGTTGCCAGCCCTGACGCACAACCTTCAACGAAGGCACGCCCATTCACGCATGTCTCCACAAAGAAGACACTTTAGCTGAGAATCGAACAGGACAATGTCTTACTGTGAGGTGACAATGCTACCGCAGCACCACCACTGTAGTCTAGGGTCGAGTTTCTAGTAATCTCTAAAATGTCTGCTTCACATCTCCACTGAAAAATGGTTACAAGTCCCATGACAAAATGCAATACATAAACTGAAACAGTGTTAACTTTTGTGACTTTTGCCTGTCTATACCTTAGTTCTCATTTGCTGAACATCTCTCACTACATGATCATGTGGATATCTGAAATAGGTAACAAGCAAAAAGGTACTTTTGGGGAGAAACTCTCTTCAGTATAATCAAATTTATACAAAATAATTTTAATGGCCAACCAACTATTTCCAGCACACATCCACATGCAAACATATTCATTCATCCAGTCATTCACTCTTGACTACCAGCTTAATCCAGTTCATATCTGTGATACAGCTGTAACTTATACCACAACTCAATCAGCAAGCATAAAGGAGAGCAATTAATCCTGGATGGGATGTCAGCCCATCACAAGATATATATACACACTCACTCACACGTGGTACACACATCACTGGGCAATTTGCAGGAGAGCCAATTTACCCTCAGCATGTCTTTAGAATATGGGAGAAAAACAAAGTATTCAATGGTAATGAAAAAAAGAAAAAAAATAAGAGGGCACATAGACCCAACACAAAAATTATCTTGGCTGAGCTCCTGAACATAAAGCACTAGTACATTTATGTTGGATTCTGTTAAACACACACACACACACACACATGCACGTACACTAAGTCTATCTAAAAGAAGTGCTACGTATCTCAGCTCTTGATGGAATGAAACCACTACACTACAATTTGTGCCAAATGTGTATTACAAAACTTCTCTACACCTCTGTTAAACTGAGTCTTCTCTGTTATACACAAACCAGGTGTTAAATACAGAAAGAAAAATGTTAGTGAAATCTAGTCCAGAGTTGAGTTTCTCATAAAAAACATTCTCTTCCTTTTCACTTACTCATTCTCTGCCCATCAGCTTATAGGAGACCTGTCAACACACACAGCCTACACAATTAAAAACAACTTAGCATAAAAGTTATAAAAGCAAATATTCCAGTCTTTTTTTTAATCTACATGCCATTTTTAGAGCTTTTAGAACACAAGGTTAGTGACCGAGTCGTAGATCTTAAAGCATCACAAAGTCACTTGTTCTTCCTGACATTTAAAGGTAAAATAAAAACTAGCAAACATTACAATCAATTCAAAAGTAAATGCATGCAAACAAAACCGTGTACTGCTGTGAATAAATAGTTCTGTTCTCAAACAGTTCAGTGGGTTGCCTAAGAGTGGAATAAAAAGGGGATAAGCAAGATATCAGAATATTTACATAATAAAGCACAAAAGCAATTAAAGGAAATTAGATCTTAAAGGAGATTTAACAAATAGAACATTTGCTGCTCAGAGTTCCACTTAAACATAAAAGGGGAACAAACAGTGAATATTGAATACAAGGCACTGAAATATAAAATAGACATTTCTTGGGCAAAAATGTTTACCAAATTCATGTATCAAAATCAAAATAAATGAAATAACAGCAAAACTATATCTACAGGAAAAAATAATAATAAAGCAATTTATTTATTTATTTATTATTTATTGACATTTGATTACTGGGAAAGTCTGACTGGGTAGACGCCCATTTTCATTAAAGTCCTGGACAGAAATGCTCCAAAAATTACTGCTCGAGGTGCTTCCACATTTAATCCTTGAAAAAAAGGGTAATTTAAGAATTAATCTAGTGTATAAAACTTTCCAGTCTAAAGTTCTGTGTCCATTTCTAGGCAAAGATGGATAGAAAATAGTGAGGGAAATTTAGACCAACACTTAAACCCCTAACGAACGTGGTGTGCAGATTTGGAACAGAAAGGATTATGGCTCCTAATACCAAAACATGCTCCTGAGTACGATTCTGTGTGTGCCACCAGTGTACCATTTTGGTATGGGACGAGAGCAGGCATTTAATTCCATAAACCACTCTCTTTGACCTACATTTTAATACATATTCTATTAGAATTTACATAAATTGCTTGCATCTGTAAAGTGAGAATACAATATCTGCCAGTTGATACAGATGTTAAGAATAAGCCGTATTTCCTTCTTTACAGGGTTTGATTCCCTCAACCCTCATCTGCCGACTCTGTGAGCTTGAGCAAGTTACTTACCCAGACATTGCTCCTGGGCCACCCCTGAAAAGGAATTGTGTGCCCAGTTGCAATTGTTATACATGGGCACTTCTTTACCACGGGTATGAGGTCTGCCACACTGCTAACTGCTTTTGCATATAAGCTAATATGTACTGACATTAAATTATTACATGTTCGGCAGCACCACTGACAAGCTACAATGTGACAATTTTTATTTCTTTCTTCGTTTTTTTAACTGAAGAAAAAGTTGCTTTGCTTTGGCTCTAACAAACGGAATCTGTTGCTTTCATTCATGAGGATCTCTGAAGGAATGTAACACCATGAAAGACATCAAATACTACACATTACTTCGCGGACACTGACTCTTATTGGTCACAGTAAATTGCATTTTTGGCAGGCAAAGTGTAATCCACTTCAGAACAGCCTGCATTTATCTGCCAGACAACTCCTTCTTAACATAAAAGTTTTTTCCAAAATTCAACTTCATCTTTGTGAAAAGCTCACAATCCAGCTAGGAGACATCAGCGTAAACTCACTGCTGAAATCTCTTGTCTAAATCAGTCTGCAAATGTAGGATCCCATCAGCTAATGATTAGCCCTGCCATGTCCAACAAAACTTAAAACAAACTTCACTTTCAGGCCAGGTTCTTTTCCATAAACCTTTAAATATTTATTAGTCTTGTCTCCTGTCCTTTCTTTCGCAATTGTTTTTATTGAAAATGTTAACAACAAAATATTATTGCATGATGATGGAAATATTATAAGACAAATATACATATCTAAAAGAACAATAACACGCAACTAAAATAATTGTTGACATTGGTGTCTACTATAAAACAAAGCTTTTTAAACAAAAAAAGAAATGTGATAAGAGTAGTTGTTAGTTAATTAAAGTCTGTTTATCCAGCAGTTCTTTGAATTTCAATTATCTTCTGTTCTAAGTGAACAATGCCCTATGGTAGAAACTTACCCTAGAAAAATGACATACTGTCCTCAACACATGTTCTCGCATACCTCAGTGCTTGTCATAACAGACCTGCCCATTACAGATCGATTTAAAGTCATCTTACACCTTGATGTTCTCATTCCAGTAGAATATTGTATTTCCCACTGAGAATATATTGGACTGGCATAAAATTCCTTACATAGATGACTACAAAGTTAAAATCCTTAATTACTTTTCTATGTTTTTATACGGATTAAATTTAAACTGCTATTTGTTTTAGCAGTCTTGTGTTCTTTCTGTTACTTATTTTTTAACCTACTTCTGTCCATGATATATGCTATATAAAATAAAGTCTACATATCAGTGTCATCTTGGTGAGATTTTGTGAAAAACGGGGTCCACCTTGTGAAGGTACTCACCAAGACTTGAGGATGAATTCAGTTCCAGCAATATTGTAGTCTTCTTTCCTTGATGATTTATCATGTCTCCATTCGACATCTCCATACTTGTAAGTCTCCACTGTTGTATTCTAAGGCTCTGTAATTCGCCCCCTCCTCTTTAATATCTTTATCAATGGCCTCTACAGTCTCTCTTATACAATATGCTGATTATTCCACACTTATGTGCGTATCTAATAACTTGCCTCAACTCCTCCACATCATGCAAGAATGTTTTTCCTCAGCTAAGAAATGGCTGAATAACTATTTAACACTAAGAAAACAATGTTACTGCTATTTTTTCCAAATCATACATGCCTGATAAAATCATTTTCAGAATCTATTCATTAAACAAAACTGAAATTGAAGCAGTTTCCCATACAAAATGTATTGGAGTGATCATAGATGTTAACCAAAAATTTCACCTGCATGCTCAGAATAGCACAAGAAAGACTCAACAAAAGCTAGGAATGCTCTACAGGCATAAAACTTTTCTTACCAACACCACCAGAACCACTCTTGCCACTACCTACCTTCTCCCATCTCTCTTATATGGTGGACACATCCTAACCAACTTTCAGGCTACAGTTAAAAGTAAGCTGGAGGCATGCTATAATAAGGTTGTAAAATTTGCCACCAACAAACAATACCTCAGCCACCACTGTATTGCCCTTAAGGCTTTAAATTAACTCAGACTGCCTTACCACTAAGATTACTTACAGCTCACCTCCATAAACAACATTATTCACAAAGCCAATCACTGTCCTGCTTTTACTTGTATTCTCCATTCCTGTCACCCTAATGGACTACTTTGATCTAATGAAAGTACAGTTGTGTACACTTACCATAAATGTAGATGTTCGAGTGTATTCACTGTGGCAGTCCTTACATATGGGTTATCCGGCTCCAGGTAGCCCTCAGTCGGCCCAAACACCAGAGTCCCTGGCATATGACGTCAGCTGCCACCGGTTGTAAAACTGATGTCAGAACGTCAGGTATAAAGGGAGGCAGCCGACGCCATTTCCTCACTTTTTCTTGCCTTAACTGTCAGGAGACTCCAAAAGAAGGCTAACCCAGGAAGGTAGCACCCTGGACACATGTCATACAAAAAATAAAAATAAATAGTCTGTGCCTTAGGAAAAGAGGGGGAATGGAGAATGGGAAACCAGGACTGCAAGAGTGAATACACTCGCACATCTACATGCCTTCTAGGTGAGCGCCCCCAAGCAATGTCTGAGGCGTCTATGGTAATGGTCTGCCTAGTTGGGTGGAGGGTGAAAGAAAGACCCTTGTTCTTGGCACAGGCCCCTGCTCACCACAGAAACTCGACACTTATACAGGGGATCAGAGGGAGAGAGGCCTCTAGAGGTTGAGAATGCTGACACCAAAGCTTCTTTAGTTACCACTGAAGTTTTCTCATGTGAAGCCTGGCCAGAGGAATTAGAAGGATACAAAATGCCATGCACCCCAAGGCTTGCAGGAACTTCCTTGGAGTGAGGTGACTTCTGGAAGCCAGATGGGTAAAGCAGAGAGGCAGGAAGCTCTGTTTTTCTGGGGATACGAAGGCCATTTGGGATGCTGTATCCAGCAGTGCTCTCAAGAAAATGATCTTCCTGGAGGGTGTTTGCTTTGATTTCTTCTCATTGATGGTGTACCCTGTGGAGGTTAGGAGGGTTTTGACAAAGAGGAGGTGCTTGAGTAGCTTTTCTTTGCACTCTGCTTGATATGAGTCAGTCATCCAGATAAGGGTAAATCTGTATATTTTTCTGTCTGCAAAAGCCTATGGCCGGGGCTAAGCATTTGGCAAATACTCTGGGAGCAGTAGATAAGCCAAAGGGTAGTGCAGAGAACTGAAAGTGTTGTGAGCCTGCTCTGAAGTGAAGGAATTTTCTGCAGGATTCCCTTATGGGAATGTGTAGGTAGGCATCTTTTAGATCTAGGGTAACTAACCAGGCATTTTTTGTCAGAATAGGCAGCAGCTGCTGCAAAGTTAGCATTTTGAATTTGGGAACCACCAGGGAGGTGTTCAGAATGGATAGATCCAGGATGGGGTGCCAAGTGCCCTCTTTTCAGACAAGTTCTACTGCCCCTTGGAATATGAGAGTTTGAACTTCTTTCAATGCCTCTGCCCACTGATTTGGAGGTAAGTCTGGGTACCCTCTTGAAATTGGGAGTTCACTGAAGGAGAATTTGTATCCCTGAAAAATGATCTTTAAGACCCATTGGTCTTTGTTACAGAAAGCCAATTTTCTTTGCAGAGTGAGAGCCTTCCTCCTAGTTTTCTTGTGAGTGAAAAGAGGGCAGTGGGGGGTAGAGGGAGTCATTGAGAGTTTTTTCCATAGAGGGATGGCTTAGAACTCCCTGCCTTTGGAGTGGAAGTGGTCCACTGTTTGGTTCTCTACTGTCCCTGGGATAGGAGTCTGGGTGGTCTGTCGCTGCAGGGCTTACATTGTCCCTGTCTGCTAGGTGCAGGAGAGGACCAGTGTTTTGAGGGAAAGTTCCTGCTGAACCTAGGAGGTTGTACCTGAAAGAAATCTTTTACTGTTTACATAGATTTTGCTTTCTCTTCCATCTTTGTAAGCACCTCTTCTGATTTTACTCCAAACAAGTGGTCCTTATCCAAGGATGCATCAATTAATTTAGATTTGACATGATCAGGGAGAGGTAGTTCCTTCAACCATGCATGTCTCCTAATGACAGATCCTGATGCTGCTGCCCTGCTTGAGGCTTCTAGGGCTTCATATCCACAGTGTAATGAGTGTTTGGCCATCTGACAAATAGAGTGCAGTAAATCTGCAAACCCTTTCGAACTGGCACAGTCAAGAAAGGTTGAAATCTTTTGCTTTAATAGTTCCAAAGTGTGTTGTTGATATTTTAACATGTGGAACTGACAGTTGAGTGCTCTGATAGCTAAGGTTGCAGAGGTGTATACTTTTTTACTCCATCTGCCCAAAGCTCTGGAATCCTTGTCAGAAGGAAAAGGATTCTTTGCAGAACTAGCCTTAGCTCCTTTTGGTCCCTATGTAATGACGTCTGGGTCTGCAACAGGATTTCTGTACATGTATTTGTGAGAATCCGGTACTCTGTAATACCCGTCAGGTTTTCTGGGAGCAGGTGGGAGGGCGTCAGGAGTTAAGCTGGATTCATGGAAGACATCATCAACCACCTCTAAGATCGGAGGGCTGGCCAAGGGTCTGTGCTGGGGCAGGTCTAGAAACTCTTAGTCTTTTCTTAGACTGAGGGAAGTCCTGGGATTCCCAGTGGAAATGTTCCCTGAGGGTGTGAAGGGTTTCCCCAAAGGAAAGATCTTCTGGTGAGGAGGCAGAAGGAATGGATTCCTCTACATCTGAATCCTCATAAGCAGTCAGAGGTTGTTGTTCCTCTTCAAAATCTGAATAATCAAGACTCCTCAGAATCCTGTTCTGTCAGTATTTCAAGAGAGAGGTCTCTTTTACTTTTACAAGTTGTGGCCTGACTACCTCTGATAAGGGTGATAAGATCCTCCCCCATTTTAAACATTTGAGCTTGGGGTGGTGGAGCAGGAGTAAGATGGTGGCTAGAGGCAGTTTTCCTAGGAGTGGCCTTGCTTCTAGGCCTAACAGTATCCATTGGACTGAGAGAAACGCTAGTCGGATGAGAAGACGTCTTTTTTTGTCTAGATTCAGTAGTGCGAAAAACCTCCTCAGAAGCCAGTGCCTGCGTTGTGACTCTGAACACAACCAAGGCAGAGACAACCAAAGGCTCAGAAGATGAAGAAGATTTCTGTGGCATATCGGACTCCGAAAGGGTCTAGGTAGAGGCCTACAAATGTATCGGATTGGGCATCAGGAGCTGTGAAAGTGCCTCACTGAATTCCAAAGAACTGACGAGCTGCTTAGCAGTAGAGCCGTCAGAAGGCCTAGCCTTGTGTGATCTGACTCTCTCTTTATCCTTACTTTTTTTGGAATATCTACGGATTGTTGGCTGACGGATGCCATTTCGGAATGCGAATACGGAAGAAAAAAATACCTGGCTACAATAAAAGCTCTACAACGAATGCTTCTCTCGTTAAAGAGGGCCCAGAACCGGCAATGGGGGACGTTGTGGTCTGGGCCTAAACAAGTGACGCAGTATGAATGGAAGTCTTGGTATGAGATTTGCTTTCCACAGTCGAGACAATTGTTAATTTTTTCGGACATCGGTTAGTGCAATAACAAAGGATCCCCAACGGGGTACTTAGCTAGACGTTTTCAACTGTAATTCAAACTCTGGTAGCGACCGACCGGCACACTTGCGAACTGCTTCTGCTACGGGCTCCACGGCAAGAAAGACAGGGATAACCCGCAGGTGATGACTGCAACAGTGAAACACGAAGAAGATCCAGGGCACCCACTAAAACCAAAAGTCTACACCCACAGGATATTCAAACTAGGCATACTGGGTACCCAACCCAGAAGTGAACCTGAGAAACAAGTTCTGTGAGGCAGTAGTGTTGACTGCTGCCCCACTGTTTTAACCCATGCTACAATATATGTGTCACATACACTGTGAATGATTGTAATAACATACACTTTACTGCACTTTAAGGATACTACAAACAACAATTCTGCAATGTATCATTATGTACACCGATATCTAGTTTACTATGAGCTGTCTGTTATGTAAGTCACCAGTCTGGGAATCTGATCCAGATCATCTGTGAACTGTTTGCCTGTTGCCAGTGTACCCAGCCAGGCATCAGAGCAAAAATTAAACAGAAAAGCTAGGAGCTAAGCAATGACCAAAACAGTAATTACACTGCAATTAAGTTAATAAAGAGAAAGGTTGCCATCTTCCTCAAGATGAAAATGCAGCACCAAGGCTGTGTAGCTGAAAGAATGGAAACTGAAAGGAGTTGTGAGAACTGTTCAAAGAAATGGTTGGCAAAACCAATAACTCACAACTTGACATTGGTTGTTAAGCACTGAATCAGTAAGAGTATGCAGATATTCTTAGATAAGGTGCAAGGAGTCACTCCAGTTAAATAGCAAGAGGGAGTATACGGAAATTTACACTTAAAGCTTTTGATTTAATTGTGAAGAAAATCAAGAACACCACACAATATACATAAAAGCTGTAAACAGTACTAAGAAAGAGAAATACTGGACACATGGTTAACTTATCACTGACCCCCCACCAACCATGCTGCAAAATGCTGGATTCGTCAAACCTGTTAACAATATTCTCTCCTCTGCACAGAACTACTCCATTTCTCCTTCTAGCATTGACCTGGTGTCATTTTAATCTAAATATAAATGAGCAGCTTTACTTTTGTTTTGTTCTGCTTTGAAAGCCTGTCCGTTCTGAAGGTCATGTCTGCACTTAAGCACAGCCTAATGCTAGTTGATGATGTACCATTGTACATGTCAGGTAAAATTGCCCTGTCATTCAGTTCTGCTACATGTTTTGAAAGGTTCCTGTAGTGTTAAAAAATATGTTTACTTCTAACGCGAACATATGTATAGCCCAATTATTAATTTCTACAGACTACACACATACATGTGAACATGCACACTTGCACATACATACAGAAACATTAAATCTTATAAACAAAGGCTTAGACAATCACCCCTAAAAAATAGAAAATAGCCCAGCAAAAACATGGTATTTATGCTACTAGGGGAAATTTGGCCAGGGTGTCAGGGAACTTCTTCTCTTTTCGATAGGTACCACGGGATCTTTTATATCCACCTGAGCTACCAGAAACTCAGGCAGATGGGGCCTTGGATTGACATCATATCAGAAGGATGACCCCCCCCCCCCCCTAGACTGCTACAAACAATACACCTTACATGAGAATACAATCCACAGCCTTCTGCACTAAAGGTGTGTGTGCCACCTGTTGCTCCACTAACAATGCATAAAAATCAGCTAAATAAAATTAAGCACATTGTTTACGGTACATATAAGATAACAGACTGCTGATGAAATTAGCACAAATACTGCTGCAATCATTAGTGCTAAATGAAATTAACTTCTTGTGTTTTACACCTGATACAATTCATGACATGCATTACAAAGCACCTTTAAATGCTACATTCTCTTTGTTCACTTTCATTTACATTTGAATAATAAATTTTCAAAGCATGGTCAAAGCAGTCTCTAAGCTTGATTACAAAGTACACATCAAACCAAATAAATTGACGGGGTGTCCCTTTAAATGAGTACTTTCAAAGAAAATACAGAGGCGAGTTTCTATGTAAGTTTTTTTTTTTTTTTTTTTTAATGAAGAAATGCAAACCACTCCAATGAACACAACAGAAGAACACCAAAACAGTTATCTATGAGTAGAATGTTCACACTGCAAAACAATGTCAGCCCTGTCTAAAATAAACACAAGCAAAGGGAACGGAGTAAGTTAATAAATAATTCATGATCACTCATTTGTAAAGTAAGTGTTGTTTTGGCAAATTAATAGGAAGCTGATAAATTGTTAAAATCACTGGAAAATTAGAGCTGCAAGTAAAATAAGTGCTACTATTTGCAATCAAAGGAATGTCAATCCACATCAGTAGCATGACTCTTGATTTCTAATTTAAATTTATAATTTAATTTAAAGACCATGATGTTTTTTGCACTCAAAACAAACACTGCAGGGCTACAGTATATATTTTAGTGCAGTTGTCAATAAAGGCTCACAGTACTACTTCAGTAAGGCATACATGGTACACAACTAACTAGTAAGTATATAATACCACATAAATTTCCAACATTTAAACAGACCAACATATTCCAGTGAATATCTGCATTTCAAAAGCTGTCATCCATTACATCAGAAATACAGCCTTGTCAAGGATTGTGGTCATATTGTCACATTTAATTCCTAGTCATCCTGAATTTGAAGCACTGCTTAAAATTTTAAGAATTTTTTACTTTAAAGAGATTATCAAAGGTGGATAACAGATTACATATTTACTGAAATGTTGTTGTCTATACTCTGAGACTTCTTGTTTGAATCTTAGTACATCAATTTCTTTTAAAATGAATAAGACTTTTATTACTCAAGAAATTAAGCTATTTTAGAAAAGGACTGGTGTATACGGCCGCGGTGGTGCAGCAGTTAGCGTTGTCGCCTCACAGCAAGAGGTTCTCCCGTTTGATTCTCAGCTGGAGCACCTTCTGTGTGGAGTCTGCATGTCCTCCCTGTGGTCGAGTGACGTCTAAAGACATGCAGGTAGATGTGTGCATGAATGGGTGTGCCTTCTTTGAAGGTTGGGCGTCGAGCTGGCAACTTGGCACCGTAAAAATCCACTGTCAATCATTAGCGGACCAGAGTTCCGCTGTGGCGACCCCTAACCGGAAAAAGCTGAAAGACTTTAGAAAAGAACTGGTGTATAAGTTTCGACACAGATCTCATCACTAAACTAGGACCTAAACTAAGTATAGCATTCAGTAAAAATTTCAACACCTTCTCTTTATTTGAGAGAAATATCAGTACATTAAATATTACTAATTATACCATGACCCCCCATTAATATTCCAAAAAGTACAGTTTTGTACCTACCATAAATGTAGATGTTCGAGTGCTAATACAGCTGCAGTCATAACAGATGGGTTCTCCTGCCGTCAGGCGGGTCCTCGGTCGGCCGAATTCCAAAGTCTAGGTCTGGCGTCGGTTGTCATCGCTTCTTCCCTGACGTCAGAGTGACAGGGGTATAAAGGAACCAGCCGACGCCATTTTCTTCAGTTTTTCTTGCCCCAGATGTCAGGTGCCCCCAGAAGGAAGGCAATACATAAATTTGTGTGATAATGCAGTGCAATATAATCCAAATACAGTAGTTGCAAGCAAATACATCATAAAAGAACACCCCAATCAGGTTGTAAGAGGATGTGTTAGCCTATAGGCCTGTCCCAAGAGGGGAAGGAGGGAGGGAAACCTGGACTGCAGCTGTATTAGCACTTGAACATCTACATTTATGGTAGGTACAAAACTGTACTATGTTCATTGTGCATACAGCTGCAGTCATAACAGATGGGTAGAATCCCAAAGCTAAGAAAAGGGTGGTAGGCACTAGGTGGAACTAGGAGGAGCCAAAATGCCCTGCAAGATTGCAGTGGCAAAGCCTGCTCTAGATTTGGAGTATAATGGTAGGTTGTAGTGCTTGGAGAAGGTATGCACAGAACTCCAAGTGGCTGCTTCCAAAATATCCTTGGTAGGAACTCCTCTGAGGAATGCTGCAGAGGTGGCTGTGGCCCTGGTGGAATGAGTTCTAATGTCTGTAGGAACAGTTTTGCCATGAAAGGAGTAGCAAAAGCGTATGCAGTGGGCTATCCATTTTGAGATTGTCTGTTTGGAAACTGGCTTCCCTTGAGCTCCTTCCGCATAGGCCACAAAGAGCTGTTCTGATTTTCTGAAAGGCTTTGTTCTGTCCAGATAAAAACACAGTTGTCTGTGGATGTCCAAGGAATGTAGTATTCTCTCCCCTTTGTTTTGAGGATTAGGATAAAAAGTAGGTAAATGTATGGCCTGATTTAAAGCTACCCTGGATACCACTTTAGGCATAAAGGACGGGTTGGTTCGTAAGGAAACTCTGTCCTGATGGAAGATGATAAAAGGTTGGACGGCCATGAGAGCCTGTAGTTCTGAAACTCTACGAGCTGAGGTGATAGCCAAAAGGAAAGCTGTTCTCCAGGACAAATATTGCAAATCTGATGAGGCAGCTGGCTCAAAGGGAGGCAAGGTCAGTTTTTGCAGAATGAAATTAAGATCCCAAGCAGGTATTGGTTGTTTTCTTGGAGGCCTTAAATTCTTAGCCCCTCTGAGGAACTGCCTTAGGAGAGGGTGGGAGAATAAAGGTGGATCAGTGTTGTATTCTGCAGAAATGGCTGAGGCATGGATTTTGATGGAGGAGAAAGAAAGTCCACTGCTTAGCAGTTCAGCCAAATATTGTAGTATTTGAGGTAAATTCAGTTTTCCAGGATCCTGGCCCTTTTTCTCATTCCAGACACAAAAACGTTTCCATTTTGCGGAGTAAGCTTTTCTAGTTGATGGCCTTCTGACCTCCAAAATGACATCCTGCACCTCCTTGGAGAGTAGGGCCTGTTGTGATGCTAAGGAATCTTCCATGCGGCTAGATTGAGTGTTTTTAGCTGGCTGTGAAGAGTTTTGAAACTGTGCTGAGTCAGAAGAAGAGGCATTAGAGGCAGGGTCCATGGTGGGGAATGCGTCAGGCTCCTCAGGAGTGGGTAGCAGTGTTGTCTTGGCCAGTCCGGAGCAATGAGGATCATCTTTGGTCTGTCTGCTTTGGTCTTTAATAGAACTTTGGGCAGCAGAGGAAGAGGAGGGAAGGCATAAACTGTCATTGATGTCCAACTGAAGGAAAGAGCGTCCACTCTCCAGGCCTTTGGATGGAAGATCCTTGAGCAGAATTTTGTCAATTGATGATTCTTGTGGGAGGCAAAGAGATCTATGTCCGGCCTTCCCCATTCCTGGATTATTTGTGTAAAAACTTTTGGATGCAACTTCCATTCGTGTGGATCTGTCATATTCCTGCTTAGGTTGTCTGCCAGCGTGTTTTCCTTGCCTGGCAAGTACTGTGCTTGTAGTTCCATTTGTAAGTCCATGGCCATGTTCCAAAGTGACATGGCCAGTCTGCATAGGGGGTAAGAATGTGTTCCTCCCTGTTTGTTTATGTACCACATAACTGTGGTGTTGTCCATTCTTATCAACAGTTGACCTGGTTGTAGAAGGTCCTTGAAAGCTATAATAGCATTTATTACTGCTAGCATCTCTTTTTGATTGATGTGAAGGTGCTTTTCTTTTTGGGACCATTTGCCCTGAATGCACCGGTCTGTCATGTGCGCCCCCCAGGCGTAGTCCAAGGTGTCTGTTGTGATGACTTGATTTGCTTGAGGCTTGCTGAATGAAAGACCTGTGTTTGTTTGACATGCTTGAGCCCACCAGAGAAATTCCTTTTGCAGACATAGAATTAGTGGTATTATTGTTTCCAAACTGTGGCTGTGTTGAGACCATATGTTTTTCAGGTACCATTGTAGTTTTCTCATATGCAGCTTTGCACATGGGATTAGTAAAATGCAAGATGCCATGAATCCCAGAGCCTGCAGGATTTTCCTTGCAGTCAGCCTGGTGCAATTTGCTAGTGTTCTGAAGTATTGAATTAGTTGCCCCTGCTTCTCTGGTGTGAGGTAGGCCATCTGGGTGTTTGTGTCCAAATTGGCACCCAGGAAAATTATCTTCCGAGAGGGTATTAGCCTTGATTTCTTTTTGTTGACTGTGTATCCCAGAGAGTTCAATAACATTATTACATAAGCCAGATGTTTCCGAAGAATGTGCTTGCTGTCCGCTTGGATCAGGCAGTCGTCCAAATAGGGGTATATTTGTATCCCTTGAAGTCTGCAGTAGGCAATTACTGATGCCAGGCATTTCGTGAATACTCTGGGAGCAGTAGATAAGCCAAAGGACAATGCAGAGAATTGATAATGTGTTGAACCTGCAAGAAATCTGAGGTACCTTCTGCAATTCTGTCTGATTGGGACATGCAGGTATGCCTCCTTGAGGTCCAATGTTACCAGCCAAGACTCCTTGCCCAGCATGGAAAGAAGTTGCTGTAGAGTGAGCATCTTGAATTTTGGTATGAGTAGAAATGTGTTTAGGATGGATAGATCCAAAATAGGTCTCCAATTTTTTCCCTTCCTTGGCACCAGAAATAGCCTGGAATAAAAACCTTGACCTTGTTCGTGTGTAGGTACCTCTTGAATAGCTTTCATGTTTATGAGATCTGAAATTTGCCTTTGTGCCTCTGCCCTTTGATTGTGTGGCAGGTTTGGCATGCCTTTCATTTTTGGAAGGGTGTGAAAATGGAATTTGTAGCCTCTGTTTATAATGTCCAGGATCCATTTGTCCTTTGTGACAAAATGCCAATTTTTTGAGAATAATGCTAGCTTTCCTCCTAAGGGGGCTGCCATTTGAGACCTGGTTGGCAAGCAAAGGGGAAAGTCATTGTGTTTGCTTTCTGAAAGATTGCGAGTTGTCCTCACCACCTCTTTGTGTAGGAGCTTGCCATTGTCTGCCTCTATACGATCCTTGTGATTGTCCTCTGCCCCTCGGGTGCCTGTATCTGCCTCTTTGGGGTCTGTCTGTGGCAGGAAAGGACCAGTTTTTGGAAGGCCAATTTCTACTAAAACGAGGGGGTTGAACCTGTAGAAATTCTTTCACAGTTTGCATTGATTTAGCCTTTTCCTCCATTTTCCGTAATACTTCCTCAGCATTAGCACCAAATAGTACATCCTTTTGAAGAGGGCCATCTAGTAATTTAGCTTTGACATGATCAGGCAAGGCTTGTTCCTTGAGCCAGGCATGCCTATGTATGACTGAGCCTGTAACAGCAGCTCTACATGAGGCCTCTAGAGCATCAAAACCACGTTGTATGGTATGCTTACCCACTTGTTCTGCACTATGCATCAAGTCCTGCAACTCCTTCAAGTCTGGTTGTTCAGGTTGAGACATTTTACTTTTCAATTGTGATAACAAAAACTGTTGGTATTTTAGCATATGAAACTGACAGTTTAAGGCCCTCATGGATAAGGTAGCCGAGGTATATACCTTTTCCCCACCTTTCTAGGGATCTGGAATCTCTCTCGGAAGGCAATGGATTTTTGGCAATGGAGGCCTTAACTCCCTTGGGGCCCTGTGAGATGGTTTCTAGGTCAGCAGCATGGCTTTTGTATAGAAATTGGGGTGAGTCAGGAACCCTGTAGTACCTGTCAGGCTTAACTGGAGCTGGAGGTAGAGAGTCCGGGTTAAGGCAGGCCTCCGAGTACACACCATCTAGGATGTCCAAGACAGGAGATATAGCCAGAGGCCTGTGCTGGGGTAACAAGAGAAATTCCCTGAGCCTTTTCTTGGAATCTGAATAATCCTGGCCTTCCCAGTGGAAGTGTTCCCTTAAGGTATGCAAAGTTTCCCCAAATGAGTAATCCTCAGGGGGGGATACAGAAGGGATGGACTCCTCCGCATCAGAGTCTTCAAAAGGGGAATAAGACTGTTCCTGATCATCAGAGTGTTCTGAAATAATGGAGCCCTGATCAGAGGAGGGGGAATCTTCCTCCACTCTGGGCCTTTTGTCCGGTGGGGGCTGAGAACCTCTAATTAGAGTAATTAAATCCTCAGCCATTTTAAGCATCTGTTTCTTAGGCATGGGACCTGGAGATGGGCCCTGTGTAGCTGGTCTCTTAGAGTGCATGGTTGCTTTAGACTTGGTGAAAGCCTTGATGGAGAAAGAAGAGGAAGGTCTGAAGACACCTTGAGTGGTGGTGGACCTGTCCACATTCTGTGTTTCAACGCCAAGAGCGGCTTCGGTATCTGTAGTCGGGGTGTGGGCCAAGGAGCTTGCGACCTCGGGTACAGGAGACACCGTCAAAGATGTGTTGTCGGTAATCAGGGGCTGCGTACGCGCCTCGCTGAGAACCGGACCACGTGTAGTTGGCTTTGGCGTGGTGTCGGTAGAGGCCGCGGACCTCGAGTGTCGGTCCTTGTCTTTGCGTTTTTTAGACAAAACCGGAGTCGGAGAATCCGACGACATAGTATAGTTAAATGCTTTCCCAAAATAATGCTGGGCGAACTCCGCCCGACGCTTAATAGTGCGTTTGTTGAATGTAACACAAAAGCGACAGACCGAGACATCGTTGTCTGGGCCTAAACAAGGAATACAGAGGGAATGGAAATCCTTATGCGGTATTTGCTTCCCACATGAAATACAATTATTAACTTTGTCTGACATCGGTCTGAGGCAAGAAAAGTTTCAACGGGTACTTAGCTTTTAAGAAGACTTCGGTTTCCAAATTTTCGTAATCTCAGGAGCTGGCCGACCGGCACTTGCGAACTGCTTCTGCTTCGGGCACCGCGCGGCAAGAAAGACTGGAGAAAATGGCGTCGGCTGGTTCCTTTATACCCCTGTCGCTCTGACGTCAGGGAAGAAGCGACGACAACCGACGCCGGACCTAGACTTTGGAATTCGGCCGACCGAGGACCCGCCTGACGGCAGGAGAACCCATCTGTTATGACTGCAGCTGTATGCACGATGAACATCGTGCACGCTGATTGGCCAGCTTGCACGTTGTAAATCGACTTATACTAATGGAAAAAGGTCCGGTCGCCCGGACTTTTTCCATTAGTATAAGTCTTTTTTTAAAACACTGTCTCGCTATGTTAAAAGAGTTTAACATAGCGACACAGGTTTAAAAAAAGCAATGGAGATCTCTGTTGCTTTTTTTAAAGCTGTCTCGCTATGTTAAACTCCTTTAACAGAGCGACACAGTGTGCAAAAAGATCTTGCTTTCTCTGTTGCTTTTTTTTAAACCTGTCTCGCTGTGTTAAATGGGTTTAACATAGCGAGACAGCTTTAAAATAAGCAAGCGTAGGCATGCGCAGTACATCAGAACTGCCGCGGATGCCAGACAGCTGCGGAAGGGCAGCAAAGAGGCATTATACAATGCCATTATTTAAGAAAAGTAATTGTTTCTTTTCTTAAATAATGTCATAGTATAATAGCAATAACCCACTTCTGGGTGTGGGTAATGCAGGATTTACCCACGGTTGTCTTTGTTTGGTCCCTCGGGCTTCGCCCTCAGGACCAAACCACGCCAACCGTGGGTAAATCCCGCATTACCCACACCCAGGCGTGGGTTATTGCTATAATATGTACACCATAAGCAATGTAAATTAATTTTTAATTCTCTTTATTTTATGTTGTTAACTATTCTAAGACCATTTATTGCGGAGGTTTGTTTGTAGCACCGAATGTATAGTATACATTAAGTGTTCTACACGTGAGTCCTACTATACAGGCAAAACAGAAAGACAATTTAAAGCATGCATTTATGAACATGTTAGAACAGTAATATTAACTGTTAACTCTATTAACTTTCCTAATTTTAAAAAGTTTGTTTTTTGGTTTACAATACGTCAGTGCTGATATTAGAGGAAGTAATTTAAAAAAATGAGTTAGAATGCTGTGAGATCAAAAGGAAGTTATTCTTTTAGACCACCAGATCATGATGATTATTTTTCACTGCACACAGTTTTAAAACAAAATCCAGTGTGTATTTAATTCAGTCTGTGTTATGTGTATATTAATTATATGTTTCACTGTCATCCAATGATAACATTAAATGAGCTTTGAAGTAGTTGGTGGGTTTTAAATGTCACATGGTTAATAATTAGTTTTTAAAGTCTGAGAATGTTTTGTCAACTGTCTTGATAAATTCTTCTAATTATAAGAAGAAAATGTTCTCAACATTGTAATAAACTTGTTTTAGCAGTTATTCCCAGCTTGGTTTGTTTTCTTGGGCTTCTTTGGCTCTCAGGTAGACAGCAACAGGGCAAGAATGGCAATAAATGCCTCATTATCCCCTTTGGGGAAAATGGTGTCCCCACTAATTATCACATTAATAACAACATACTAAGCATGCAATAAGTTGTGAGGGACTTGGGCAAGGGGCACCCAGGTTGATAGCAACCAGACTTTCGACCACCATGTTGCATCCATTGTACAGAAGGCTTGCGACATGGCCCACCTCATAAGGTAGGGTATTTCATCCAGGAATGAGGAGGTCATAACATCCCTGTACTCCTCCCTTATCAGACCCATTATCGAGTGCAATGCCCCCTTTGGCATGTACCTTGTCAAGTACAAGCAGGAGTTGGAGAGACCACAGAGGTTCCTGACCAGGGAAAATCCAGCATCTCAAACACCTATGCTACACAGATAGGCTAAAAGCCCTGTCCCTCTGCTCAGTCTCATACAGACTTCTCAGAGGTGACCTGTGTCTGGTACACAAGGTCGTCTCAGACTCAGCCTTGATGGAGTTGCTACACATCCGTAAGTCAAATGCCACTTGCACAACCCACATGCAAGGTCTCAACCTGCTCTATGACATTAATAGAATTTGTTGGTGGGATAGATTTGTGTCCCAATGACTCCCCATCTGTGGAATACACTCCCTCTCCATGTCAAGCAGAGTACCTCACTAGCCCTCTTTAAGGGGAACCTGGACGACTGGATGGGAAACAGAAAATATACCCCTGGGATCCCACCTGTCTCCCAGCTGTACAGGGAAAACAGGTGCAGACTTTGTGAGAACATATGTGAAATTCTTGGCTAGGCTTATAAGGGCCTCCGGGTCAATAGCCTAGTTCATAGGTCCATAGGAGTGTTCTAGGCTAATGGCCCTGGAGCCTTTACAAGCCTAGCCCATAGGATTATACTAGCATCATGCCCCCCGACCTTAGTTCCCAGTGCCTCTGTCGAGTAGAGCCACTAGGGTGATCCCCGGGGTGAATTTTCTATTTCCCATCTACTCATCATGATTTCTCTTGAACAGGGCCAGTGAGGTGCTCTGTTTGACATGTAGAGGAAGTCTATTCCATAGCATGGGCAGTCTCTCTGTTATGAACCTGTGCCTCCAGCACGTTCTGTTGATTATGGTAATGAGGTTGAGGTCTCTGGAGCATGTAGTGCAGAGGGATTGGGATTTCTTTAGATGTAGCATTTCTAACAGAGCTAGGTCAGGCTTGTAAAGGCTCCAGGGCCATTAGCCTAGAACACTCCTATGAACCTATGAACTAGGCTATTGACCCGGAGGCCTTTATAAGCCTAGCCAAGAATTTCACCTATGTTCTCACAAAGTCCACACCACTGGGACCACTCTTGTTTGGCATCTACTTCTCTGAAGTACAGGCCAACACTAAGGGACTCTGGTTAACAAAGTTCGCAGATGACTGCAAACTGGGAGCCATTATTGAATCCCCAAATGATGTGGATATTCTACAAAAGGGTCTTACAGAAACAGATGCCTGGTATAGTTATCAGCTCTGGAAAAAAACATGTACCCATGAATTACCACATAGGTGGCAGTACACTAAACATCGAAAGTGTGATGAGAGACATAGGGACACAGGTGGACAGTGGTCTCACTTTTGATAATCACATCACCACAACAGTCAGGAAATCCTTCTATGTGGCACACCTCATCACTAAGGGTTTTCATCCAGAAAAAAGGAGGTCATTGTCCCACTGTACTCATCCCTCATTAGACCCATTATAAAGTATAATGCCCCATTGGGTATGTACCTCACAAGACATCTGCAACAGCTGGAAAGGCCGCAGAAATACCTCACTAAAAGAATCACAGGCCTAAAGCAGATGCCATATGCTGACCGTCTAAAAAAACTCCAGCTATACTCTGTGGCATATTGTCTACTCAGAAGTGATCTCTGCTTAACATAAAAGGCCATGTCAAACCCTGAGCTGTTGGACATGCTCCACTTAAAGAAATCCCAATCCCTCAGAGCCACACGCTCCAGGGATCTAAACCTTGTCATCTCAATGAACAAAACATGCTGGAGGGATAGGTTCCTGACCCAGAGACTCCCCATACTCTGGAATAGACTGCCCATACATGTCAAGCAGAGCGCCTCCTTGGCCCTCTTCAAAAGGAACCTTGTCGATTGGATGGGAGATAGGAAATTCACCCTGGGGATCATGTCAGTCACCCTGCTAGACAGGGGTCCAGAGAAGTAAATATTGTGGGAAGAAATATCCAGGGAATTGTTATGGCTAGGCTTGTATAGGCCCTAGGGCCGATAGCCTAGTACCAACCTATGGCTTTGTAAGCCAAGCAGAGATCGCCTCTAAGTAGGTGATATGAGACAGAGAATAGTTGGAGATTTTTGAGTCTGTCCATATAGGACAAGTGTTTAGGGCCTAGGATCCTCTTTGTGAGGTACTTTTGTGGCCTCTCCAGTTGTTGCAGGTGTCTAGTAAGGTACATGCCAAATGAGGCATTGTACTCAATGACTGGCCTAATGAGGGAAGAATAGAGGGAGACAATGACCTCTTTCTTCCGAGTTGCAAAACCCTTAGTAATGGTATCATCCAATGAACCTATGAACCTATAAGAATGGACTTTAGGAATTTGTTTCTTTGCTCTCATGTACAAAGCAAAAGAAAATGACCAATGTCGGTGTTTGGACCTGTTAATCAAATTGTTTATTTATTTATGTTTGTTCTCACCTGAGAGTGCTACATTGCAGAGTCGAAGTGTGACATTGGCATCACAAGAGCAAGCTCTGGTTATATTATAATAGTACAGAATTGCATCTTCTGGTCACATACAATGTGACCAGCAGCATATAACAGTATGCTCTCGTCACACTGACAGCATATGACAGCAAGTTCTGGTCACATTGTAACAGTATATAAGAGCAAGTTATGGTCACATTGTAAGAACATACCACAGCGTACAAGAGGATGCTCTGGTCGAACTGTAACAGTTTACAACTGTAAGCTCTGATCACAAAGTAACAACATACAACAGCAAGTTCTTTTCACATTGTAACAGTATACAAGAGCAAGGTCTGGTTGCTTTGTAACAGTATACAACAGCAAATTATGGTCACATTATAACAACATATCACATCAAGCTCTATTCACAATGTAAATGCCATACAACAGTAATCTCTGGTCAAAGTGCAGGAGTACAGGAAACAAACTTCAGTAATAAATACAGCCGTACAGGAGAGAAAGCTCTGGTCACTGCAACAGTACACAACAGCAAGCTACAGTCAAAGCAGACCACTCTACAGGACAGTATGTCAGGTCACAGGGCAGCAAAATAAAACAGCATGCTGCAGTCACACTGCAGAAATACAGCAGAGCAAGCTATGGCCACACTGTGGCAATGCATGGGCAGGTTCACGAACACAGTGTAGCGGGGTGCCCTCATCATCAATGTGCTGGAACATACGCAGTCTAGTGATCATAGTGCACAAATGTGCGATTCTGTACTCTTATCTGTGGTGGGAGACTGAAAGGTAAAAAGCACCTGTTCAGATTACAAGGACCACACAACTTGTTTTCAGTCATTGTACAAGACTTAGGTCACAATGCGGTAATGTGGGTCAGCAATCATCGCAGACCAGAAGCATAAGAAAGCAGAGCAGAACCAGAACACAATTTGCCCTCCTACAATTTTGTCCACTGCTGCTGCCTTTTCAGAGTTCTTATACGGTGTTTCCCTTTGACCTCGACTTGCTTCCCATTGTGGATATACTTATTTCCTGTGCAGCTTGGTGCCATTAACAAGAGCTTGCACTCCTGCAGAAACAAAAGTAAGGGGCAGAACACTGACTCAACTCCCTATCCACCACTGCTGCTACAGACTTATGCAATGTATCTACCCCACCCCATTCAGTCTTGTATACTTAACTAGATTTTATCCTTGTGAGAGAATTACTAAGAAGCTTAAGTAACACACATTTCTTTGCATCATTCATTATTTGCTAAGTGGGTGCAATCCTACTTTCATGAATAACCTAGGTTTAGACAAGTGAAAGGGTTTATGCTTAATATGTGGTGTACTAGTATACACAGTAAAAGTAACTTTTTAAGGAAAGAAGACATTAAAGAACAGTGCAATAGTGCATAGAACTGAAGCTGGCTAACCTGTTTATGTTGGCAAAATATGTAATAACTCCCCCTTGAGCTTGAAATGATTATCTGAAGAACATGTCTTTGCACACATGCAATGAAAAACTCACTTGTCATACAACTGTGGAATCAAGTGAGTCCTTAATACTATAATTTTTTTTAATGAGCATATTATAATCTATAAGATAATGATCAGCTACTAGTAACTGGTTAACAACTAATACCGCAGTCTTCAATTCCGTGTGAGTTATGCAATAGGCTACATACAGCCTCTGTGTCCTTAAGCACCTCTGTCATATTGTACCCTATATTACATTTACAGTTTATCAAGTTTCTGTTCATACATGTGGTGCTATCCCAAATAATCCTTATTTAATTACTAATATATCTCTATGCTAGCATTTGTTTCCTTTGCTTTAGTGATTCTTGTTTATTTATTCATTCCACTGACTTTTTTAACGTTCTTTTGGCTTTGTTTGTCTTTTATGTGATGGCTATTGCTGATGATTTTCTTACCAGGGCTCTAATGAAAGTGAGCTACACTCAGGTGAAAGTTTCCAGTCATCAAATGAAGTAAGCAAACACTAAGCAAGTGAATAAGTAAAATGTATGCAATTAAGTAAGTAAACTAAACTAAACTAAACCAAACCAAACCAAACCAAACCAAACTAAACTAAACTAAACTAAACTAAACTAAACTAAACTAAACCAAACCAAACCAAACTAAACTAACTAACTAAATAAATAAATCTGACACATTGTAGTACTGCAGTGGTGGTGCTGCGGTAGCGTTGTCGCCTCACAGTAAGACATTGTCCTGTTCGATTCTCAGCTAGAGCGTCTTCTGTGTGGAGACATGCGTGAATGGGCGTACCTTCGTTGAAGGTTGTGCATCAGGGCAGGAAACTCGGCACGTAAAAATCTACTGCCAATCATTAGCGGACCGGAGTTCCACTGTGGCGACCCCTAACCGGGAATAGCCGAAAGACACAACAACAACATTGTAGAACATTAAAAACCAGTTAAGACAGTTTTAGCAGTACCAGACTAGGTAAAACCAGTATAGAATTGTCAAGATGAATGAAAGAATAAAAAATATGAAAATAAACAAAGCAAATGAATGCAGACTACAAATAAACAAACAAAAAATATATCAAAATGTTAACTTAAAAAATACTGTATCAAGCAAAGAATTAGAATCAAACGAACCAAGAACCAAGCATGAAACACTAAGATAAGAACCAGTAAAAGCACCTATTCACACCACCAAAATCACATTTATTGAGCGCTTTCATCAGCATCAATCAGCTGACTTCTTCAGAATACATTCACAGACCTACAACATTCATTTTATACCTAAAATTGGACAATGTTAATGATGCAGTAGGTGTGTACACTGCATATGCCAATGCACGAGGGGATTTCTTGGTGCATAACTTTTCTTCTAAATCATTTGATTCAGGAACAGCTGACTTGCTTAGTAAAGGCTTCAATTTTGTTCCCACTCAGAGGGCTAAACTTGTTGATCTTATTTTGGATTTAAAAATTTATGTTAGGAAGTTGAACTTCTGATTGTTGTTTGATACTGCATTACAAGCTGATAATATTGATACGCTATGGAAAAGCAGTACTTTCAACCCTCCAATAGCTAACATTTTAACCTTATTTGAATCTTTTTGTGACTTTGACTTCAGGAATTTATTACAAAGTACGATGGACACTAGTTTTTGGAATTTAACCAATTGTGAAAGAGTTTTGTTAAATAAGTTGACTTCAGACAAAACATTGCGGGTTATGAAGCCCGACAAAGGGGAAGGGGTTGTAATAATGCACAAAATAGATTATAACAACAGAATGAATGGGTTCTTGTTGGACGGGTCTATTTATGAAGAAGTCTCTTCCAATTTTGTCAACATTTCTTATTATAAGATAGATTTGGCCTTATGAGATATGGTAGATCAGAGCCAAATAGATGTTGCTTTGTTTAATTTTCTTAGCGTCAACCACCCAAGGGTACCGAATATCTTCGGTATCCTTAAAATTTATAAAGACCTCTATGACCCCCCCAATGAGGCCCATTGTGAGTGTGGCGGGATCTAAAACCTTTTTATTGGGAAATATATTGATGTCAAGTGGAAAACAGTTTTAAAAGAAGAACAGCACATTTGCATAGAATTGTGGCATTTTTTAAGCAAACTGAACCGAATATCTTTTGACTCTGAAGTTTCCTTTCTTACTGTTGACATCATTAATTTGTTTAATGTTATTCCACATTCACTGGGGTTGGATTGGTTTGAAGAATTTCTTTTTGATACTAATCATTTTAGCAATAATGATGTTTCTATCCTGGTTACTTTGATGGAACTAGTTTTAAAATACAATTTAGTTTTTTTTGATGGTCATTTTTTTATGCAAAAAACTGGGATCGCTATGGTGCCATCTTGTGCCCCCATTTTTGCAAATATAGCTATGCTTATTTGGGAACGTAAATTTCTTTTTAATTCCCCCTTCACTGGTCAATGGAATTTTTATTTTCGTTTTACTGATGATTTGTTTTTCATTTGGAAAGGGGATCAAAAAGATGCAGAAGATTTTCTACTTTACATTAATGCTACCACTGAATTTCTCAGATTTACTTAAGAGTTTAAACAGGATGATATTAGCTAGCTAAATGTTTTTTTGAAAAAGGATTTTGACAACAACTATTTGGTTAGTGACCTGTACAGGAAGCCCCCTTATTGCAACAGCCTTCTGCATTATCAAAGTAGTCATCCTGAACATGTTAAGAGGGACCTCGTGAAAGGGCAGTATGTCGTATTTCCCGTATGGTATCTAGGGAGGGTCTAGGACTATTGAACGAAAGTTCAATAGTCCGAAACCACATCTACCGAACACACTTTAGCGAAAGTGCTTTTTACCGGAAAAAAAAAAAAAAACCATAAAAACACACAACTAATGTTTACTGTGCCCCCTACCCCCACCCTACGTTTATATTCTCACTCTGAAATCGCACTGTACTACGATCTCAGCAATAGCCATTCCCCCACGATTTCCCTTACTTTTCAGCATACTTCCGTTAAAGTGCTTTTTCGGTGAAAAGCACTTTCGCGAAAGTATGCCCGGACGTTTCAGTTTCTGTGAAACGGCCATTCGGGGAACAGTACGAGATCCATCTAGGGATGTAGATTTTTATCAACAAAGTAAATTGATGAAGGAACTGTTGTTGGCCAGAGGCTATTCAGTTAGTTTGGTAGATAGAATTTTTGATGAAGTCTGTGTTAAGAGGGACAACCCCTACAAGTTTCTTCTGACAACAATGTCTTTCAACATGTTTTTAAAGAAGGAACCCCCACTGATTTACTTACGCTTTCTTTCATTACACGGTTTTCCTCTGACCATAAGGAAATTCTAGACATTTTAAGGAAGAATTGGAGTATTTTTAACAGCCAGGTGGGCATTATGGACAAAGTAGGGACTCAAGCCCAAATTATTTTTAGAAGAGGAATTTCCTTTAAGGAATTGTTCGAAAGGATTAATCCAACAGGGCCCCAATAGGGTGGGGGAACCAAGAAATGTGGGTATTGTGCCCAGTGTTCCCTAATATACGACACAAACATGATCGACATCAATCATATTTCCATTAGCCAAATGGGAAACATTCTTGTATAACTAAGGGAGTGGTTTATGCTGCCTTGTGCTGCAAATGCCAAGGTTTTTACATCAACAAGACCAAAAGAAGCTTTAAAGAGAGGATTTATGAACATGCAAGGGATATTAAAATTTGCAATTCCAATAGTGATTTGTATAAGCACATTTTGCAGTTCCCTGGACATGAATTTAAGTTCTTTGTCATTGAAAAAGTTGCACAAGATCCCCGTGGAGATCCTTGGGAAGATCTTTTAGCTTTTAGGAAGTTGTGGTGACAGATTAAACTTAATGCCCTTAATTTCCCTGGCCTTAATGACAGTCTCAGTTTGAGTAGCTTTTTGAAATTATGTTCTTATTTTGGATAACTGTAAACATCTTTTTATTTTATGTACAACAAGTTTTAGGTGAGAGGTTGCTGTTGTTCTTATTAGCATATATACATGTCTTTTTATTGTAACTATTTTTACATGAAATGTGTCTGCTAAAAGTGGTTATTTTATGACATTTTTAATTAACTCTTTATATATGTGTTTCGTATATTTCTTTCTTTTTATTAACACCATGTGATCAATTTTGGGTATAAAATGAATGTTGTAGGTCTGTGAATCTGTTCTGAAGAAGTCATCTGACTGATGCTGATGAAAGCGCTCAATAAACGTGATTTTGGTGATGTGAATAGGTGCTTTTACTGGTTCTTATCTTAGTGTTTCATGAAAAGAATTAGAATACTGACTGTTGTCTACAATTATAAACTTTACTTTTTGCTCAAGAATTCTGGACAAAGCCAAGAATAATGGGGACAAAGTCCCAAAATCAGGGTCAATTTTTAAATATTGCTCTAACACACTTACATTGTTAATAGAACAGCAGGTTTTACATCAGCATGTGTTTTCTGAACAGCAACAAGTACAAAACTCCAATGTGTGGTTTTATTGACTGACTGTAGCCCTTAGTAATTTACCAAAAAATCAAAAATTTTACAAGGGACTGGGGAAAAACATTAAGCAAACTTGGGGCTGTTCTGCAAAAAGTACAGTTGTGCACGCTTACCATAAATGTAGATGTTCAAGTGTATTCACTGCTGCAGTCATCACATTTGGGTTATCTGCCTACAGGTAGCCCTCAGCCGGCCTGAATACCACAGTCTTGGATTCCTGTGTTGGATGCTGTCTCTTCTTCCATGACGTCAGGTCGTCAGGGGTATAAAACATGCAGCTGACGCCATTACATCAGTTTTTCTTGCCCCAGATGTCAGGTGCCCCCACAATGGGAAGCAATTATATGTTATGGTACCTCTCCATCAAAAAGCAAATACACCAGAAAGCTTAAATATACCAAAGAAGAAGGACAGGTAGAGCCAAGAGAAGTCAGGGGGCTGGAGGGAGGGAGGGTAACCAGGACTGCAACAGTGAATACACTCAAACATCTACATTTATGGTAAGTGTACACAACTGTACTATGTTCTTCGTGTTTCACTGTTGCAGTCATCACATTTGGGTTGGTTATCAAAGTTAAGGAAGGGAGGAGGAAGTTATAGAGCATTAGGACCAGCTATTAAGCCCTGCAAGACTGCAGTGGCAAAACCAGCTCTGGATTTAGAACATGTGGTAATGCTTGGTGAAGGTATGTACAGAGCTCCAGGCAGCAGCTTCTAGGATATCCCTGGTAGGGACACCTCTTATAAAGGCTGTAGAGGTAGATGCAGCTCTGGTGAAATGTGATCTTATCCCCTGTGGGGTAGGTTTTCCATGGTGTTTATAGCAGAAATGAATGCAATGGGCTATCCATTTAGAAATGGTTTGCTTTGAATTGGCCTTCCCCTCTGCCCCTGCAGCAAAGCTAACTAGCAGCTGTTCAGATTTTCTGGGAGGCTTAGTCCTGTCCAAATAAAATCTAAGTTGTCTGTGCACATACAAAGAATGCAGTATTCGTTCTCCTTTATTTTGTGGATTCGGGAAAAAGGCAGGAAAATGAATGGACTGATTTAGGGCTACACTAGACACCAACTTGGTCATAAAGAAAGGATTGGTCCTGAGGGAAACCCTGTCTGCATTGGAAGATAATGAAGGGCTCACACTGCCATGAGGGCCTGTAATTCAGACTCTTCTTGCTGAAGTGATGGCTAGAAGGATGGCTGTTTTCCAAGAAAGGAATTTCAACTCTGCAGTTGCAGCTGGCTCAAAAGGAGGGAGAGTGAGCTTTTATTTATTTTTATTTATCATTTGTTGACCGGGAATGTCCGACTAGGTTCCACAGAGCCTGTTTTCCCAGGCTGGAGTAGGGGCTCTCCTGGGGGGTCTTAAAATTTTGGCCACTCTGAGGAATTGCTTTAGCAGGGGGTGAGAGAAGAGGGGTGGTTCAGTATTATAATGTGCTGAATTGGCAGAGGCATGAATTTTAATTGATGAGAAGGATAGGCCCTTGTGGAGCATTTCTGTTAAGTACTGAAGTATATGAGGTAAGCTGGGCACCGTTGTACCCATCCCCTGTGCTTGGCTCCAGGAACAGTATCTTTTCCACTTTTCAACATAGGATTTTCTAGTACTAGGCCTCCTTGCCTCCAGAATGACATCTAGCACCTGCTTACTGAGGGGTGCTATTGGAGAGATCAAGGAATTAGCCAGACTGCAAGGTTCAGGGTTTGAAGCTGAGGGTGCAGAATATGGTCCACCTGCTGGGACAGCAGGGAAGGGGCTGAGGCAGGTGCCATAGTTTCAGCAGTGGCATACTGCGCAAGAGGGGGTACCAGTGTTGGCATGGTCAGTCTGGTGCAATCAGTATTGTCCTTGGCTTGTCCTGTATGATCTTTAGCAGAACCTTCGTGAGGAGAGGCAGAGGGGGAAAGGCATAAACTGAGAAGCTTTCCCAGGTAAAGGACAGGACATCCACTTTCCAAACTTGACTGTGGGAAGTCCTTGTGCAGAATTTGTCCAACTGGTAGTTCTGAGAGGAGGCAAAAAGGTCTATCTCTGGAGTCCCCCATTTGTTCCTCAAGAGGTCGAATATTTTTGATTCCAGTTTCCATTCGTGTGGGTCCATGAGATTTCTGCTTAGGTCATCTGCCAGATAATTTAGCTTGCCTGGCAGGAATTGAACCTGTAGGTGCACTTGGTAGCTCAAGGCTGTATTCCATAGAGCCATGGCTAGTCTGCAGAGAGGGTACGAGTGGATTCCCCCCTGCTTGTTTATGTACCACATAACTGTGGTACTGTCTGTCTTTACCAATAATTGCCCTGGAAGAATGTGGTCTTTGAAGGCTGTCAGAGAATTCTGTACAGCTAACATTTCTTTTTGGTTGACATGCAGGTCCATCTGTCTCGGGTTCTATTTGCCCTGAATGCACTGCCCTGCCAAGTGAGCCCCCCATGCACAGTCTGATGCGTCTGTTGTTAGGGTTTGGGCAGCAGATGGTAGAGTGAAAGGGATACCCTTGTTGTGGTAGCAGGCCTCTGACCACCAAAGGAGCTCTGTCTTTATAGAAGGAATGATACGAATCATTGATTCCAGGTCCTGAGAATGTTGACACCACAGGCTTTTTAGATACCATTGTAGTTTCCTCATATGCAGTCTTGCATACGGAATTAGTAAAATGCAAGAGGCCATGAACCCCAGGGCTTGCAGACTTTTTCTTGCAGATAGCTGGGTCTTTGTGGCCAGAAGTTTGAAGTAGGTTGTCAAATAAACTTGTTTCTCTGGAGTGAGGAAAGCCATCTGGGAAGTTGTGTTCAAGCTTGCTCCCAGGAATACATTCTGCTGGCAGGGTACTAGGTGAGATTTCTTTTCATTTATGGTGTACCCCTGTGAGGTTAGAAGTTTCTTTATGAATGCCAGATGTTTTAAAAGCAAGTCCTGGCTTTCAGCCTGAATCAGACAATCGTCCAACTACGGGTATATCTGAATATTTCTCTGCCTGAAAAATGCAATGGCTGGAGCTAGACACTTTGTGAATACCCTGGGTGCAGTAGATAAGCCAAAGGGAAGTGCAGAGAACTGACAGTGCATGGAGCCTGCCCTGCAGTGTAGGTATTTCCTGCAAGATTCCCTTACTGGAATGTGCAGGTAAACTTCCTTTAAGTCTAAGGTTGCCAACCAGGCATCTTTGCCTAGCATAGGAAGCAGATGTTGAAGTGTTAGCATTTTGAATTTTGGAATTACCAAAAAAGGTGTTTAGAATAGAGAGGTCCAGGATAGGATGCCAGGAGATGTCTTTTCTGGGTACCAGGAAAAGTCTTGAATAAAAACCTTGTCCCCTTTCTTCTGCTGGGACAGGTTGAATAGCCCTGATACTTAGAAGAGTGAGAAAGTACAGTTGTGTAACTACCATAAATGTAGATGTTCGAGTGTATTCACTGTTGCAATCATTACAATTGGGTTATCCTGCTGGCAGGCTACCCTCAGTCAGCCTGAATTCCAAAGTCTAGGTCTGGCATCGGTTGCTGTTGCCTCTTCCCTGACATTAGTGCACCAGGGGTATAAAAGATGCAGCCGATGCCATTTGCTTCAGTTTTTCTTGCCCCAGATGTCAGGTGCCCCCAAAAGGGTAGGCTAAAAATATGTCAATAAAACATGCATGCACCAAAGTATATATTTTGCCTTCATCTACAAGCAAATACACCACATAGGTTGTATAGAATAGATAAGTACAGATAAGTTCCAGCAAAGAAATGGGGGATGGCGGGTGGGTAACCTGGACTGCAGCAGTGAATACACTCAAGTATCTACATTTATGGTAAGTGCACACAACTGTACTATGTTCTTCATGTTTCACTGTTGCAGTCATTACAATTGGGTTGAATCCCAAAGCTAAGGTTGAGAGGCTGGAGCTAAATAGCATTAGGAGCAGCTATTAGGCCCTGCAGAACTGCAGTGGCAAAGCCTGCCCTGGATTTAGAGTAGAGTGGTAAGTGATAGTGCTTTGTGAAGGTGTGCACTGAACTCCCAAGTAGCAGCCTCAAAAATGTCTTTGGTTGGTACTCCCCTGAGGAAGGCTGCTGAAGTGGCTGCTGCTCTGTTTGAATGTGGCCTAATGCCCTTACGTACTGGCTTGCCATGTTGTGAATAGCAGAAATGAATGCAGTGGCCTATCCACTTTGAAATAGTCTGCTTTGAGATAGCCTTTCCTTGTGATGCTGCAGCATATGCCACTAGTAATTGCTCTGTCTTTCTGAAAGCTTTGGTTCTGTTCAAATAGAAGCGTAGCTGTCTGTGTATGTCCAAAGAATGAAGAATTCTCTCCCCCTTATTCTGTGGGTTTGGATAAAAGGTAGGCAGATGAATAGTTTGGTTAAGGGCCACACTGGACACTACCTTAGGCATAAATGTCGGGTTTGTCCTCAGAGAAACCCTGTCTAGATAAAAAATGATAAAAGGTTCGACAGCCATGAGTGCCTGTAGCTCTGAGACTCGTCTTGCAGAAGTTATTGCTAGGAGCAGAGCTGTTTTCCAAGATAAAAATTTTATATCAGCTGTAGCGGCTGGCTCAAAAGGAGGCAGGGTGAGTTTTTCCAAGACATAATTGAGGACCCATTCAGGTATTGGTGATCTCCTTGGAGGCCTTACATTTTTGGCCCCTCTGAGATACTGCCTTAATAAAGGATGAGAAAAGATTGGTGGCTCTATATTGTAATGAGCTGAAATGGCAGAGGCATGAATTTTTATAGATGAAAAGGCTAGGCCTTTGTCCAGCATTTCAGTCAAGTATTGCAAAATCTGAGGAATATTTGGTACAGCTGTGTCAATTCCTTGTGCCTGGTTCCAAGCACAGAATCTCTTCCATTTTCCAGCATAGGACTTTCTAGTACTAGGCCTCCTGGCCTCCAAAATGACATCCATCACCGCTTTAGTGAGAGGTGTGTTTTGTATGACTACATTATCCACCATGCTGCCAGATTTAAGGTTTTGAGTTGGCTGTGCAGGATTTGATTGTTCTGCTTGGACAGTAGATGAGGCACTTGAGGTAAGGTCCAGGCTGGGCACTGAGACAAGTTCCTTAGGATTGGATACCAGTACTGGCGTGGCCAGTCTGGGGCAATCAGTATCATTTTTGGCTTCTCCTGTCTGACCTTTAGGAGTACCTTGGGGAGGAGAGGCAGAGGAGGAAAGGCATATACTGTTAAGTTTTTCCAGCTATACTAATAGCACTATTGAGGCCAGGATTAGATTTAGAAGTTTAGAAGTTAGATGTATAGACATAGTAGACCTGGGAGTAAGAGGTGGTGATTTAAATAATACATTAGAAATTAAAGAACTGCAATGGATAATAAGACTGCAGGCTGATGTTAATCCTGGCCTCAATAGTGCTATTAGTATAAAACCCATATTGGTTAAACGACAGCAGGATAATCTATAATAAAAAGGATTTATTGATAGCCTTTTCTATATGTATATTTTATTTACCATTTTTATATGTAATTTTTTACATGAATTTTGATATGTAATTTCCTAACTTGAATATAATATTTGGTATTATTTTAAAGTCTAAACCATAATATGTAATTTTTATTAGTGTGATTTGTTAGTGGCTGGTATTTGTCATGTGACTTTAATTATACCTCTATATAAAATGTAGTAATTAGAAGATTGTATGTGCTGATGAAGGGTAGAGAACCCGAAAGCTTCGTTTATTAAATCTGGCGTTTTGTGATGAACTCTTGTGTTTTATCAGTAGTTGTCCCAGATGAAATAGGTCCTTGAAGGCTGTCAGGGCATTTTGAACAGCTAGCATCTCTTTTTGATTGATATGCAGATGCAACTGGTTTGCAGACCATGTGCCTTGAATACATTTTTCCTGCCATGTGGGCTCCCCAGGCATAATCTGATGCATCAGTTGTTAATGTCTGTGTGACTGGGGGTAGAGTGAATGGCTGTCCCTTGTTCTGGTGACAGGCCTTCGCCCACCATCGAAACTCCTGTTGCAGGCAAAGAATGAGAGTAACTATTGTTTCCAGGCTGTGGCAATGTTGAGTCCAAACACTTTTTAGGTACTATTGAAGTTTCCTCATATGCAATCTTGCATATGGAATTAGTAGAATGCAAGATGCCATGAAGCCCAAAGCCTGCAGAATTTTTCTTGCAGATAACTGGGCCTTTGTTGCCAACAGTTTGAAATAGTTAATCAGATGCCTTTGTTTGTCTGGTGTGAGATCAGCCATCTGGGCAGTTATATTTAAGCTTGCACCCAGGAATATTATCTCTTGAGAGGGTACTAGTTTTGATTTCTGTTCGTTGACTGTGTACCCTAGGCATGGTAGTAATTTCTTTACAAATGCCAGATGCTGTAGCAGAATGTCCTTGTTCTCTGCTTGAATGAGGCAGTTGTCCAAGTAAGGATATATTTGTATTCCTCTTTGTCTGCAGAATGCAATTACTGGTGCCAGGCACTTTGTGAAGACCCTGGGCGCAGTAGATAAGCCAAAGGGCAGGGCAGAGAATTGGTAGTGCATTGAGCCAGCTTTGAATCTGAGGTATCTTATGCATGTTTGTCTGATTGGGACATGCAGGTATGCCTCCTTTAGATCTAAAGTCACAAGCCAAGCCTTCTTGCCCAACATGGGCAGAAGCTGCTGTAGAGTCAACATTTTGAATTTTGGAATATCCAGATATGTGTTTAGAATAGATAGGTCCAGTATTGGTCTCCAGGCTTTGTCCTTTCTGGGTACCAAGAACAGTCTTGAATAAAATCCTTGTCCCTGCTCTTGCTCTGGTATTTGTTGAATGGCTCTCATTCCATGAGGGATGAGACTTGTTTTTGTGCCTCTGCCCGTTGATGTTTTGGCAGGTCTGGCCAACCGTTTGCCCTTGGCAGGGTATGGAAGTGAAACTTGTAGCCTTGTGACACTATGTTTAAGACCCATTTGTCCTGGGTTATTATGTGCAATTTTGTGAAAAAAGTGCTAGTTTTCCCCCTAAAGGTGCTGCCAGAAGATAAGTGCTTGGCACAGGCAGGGGGAAGTCATTGGGACTGTTTCCTGTATGGCTGTGATTTGTCTTCTCCAGTTTTGGAGGTAGAAGCACCCCATTGTTTAGACCTGTACGAACCTTGGGGCTGGGATCTGCCTCTGGGGTGCCTGTATCTGCCCCTTTGTGGCCTGTCTGACACTGGAAAGGACCATTTCTTTGTAGGCCAGTGTCTGCTAAATCTTGGTGGCTGTACCTGTAAAAAATCCTTGACTGTTTGCATAGATTTAGGTTTGTCCTCCATTTTCTTCAACACCTCTTCTGCTTTAAGACCAAACAAAACCTCATGCTGTAATGGAGCATCAAATAATTTTGCTTTAACATGATCAGGTAGATTTTGTTCCTTTAACCAAGCATGCCTCCTAATGACAGAACCCATTACTGCGGCCCTGCAGGAGGCCTCCAGAGAATCAAAACCACCTTGCAAAGTATGCTTTCCAACTTGTTCAGCTGCATGCAATAATTTCTGCATTTTTTTGTTTTCTGCACATTCAGAATTTATCAACATTTTCTGTTTAAGCAGTGACATAATATACTGCTGATATTTGAGCATATGAAACTGACAATTTAAAGCCCTAATAGCCAGGGTAGCAGAAGTGTAAATCTTTTTTCCCCATCTGTCCAGTGCCCTAGAATCCCTGTCAGAGGGAGTAGGGTTTTTTTGGAAGCCTTGACCCCTTTGGGACCCTGAGAGATAGTTTCTGGGTCAGCAGCAGGGTTTTTGAAAAGGAATTTATGAGAGTCAGGAACCCTGAAGTACCTGTCCGGCTTAACTGGAGCTGGAGGTAAGGAGTCAGGGGTCAGACTGGACTCTGAAAATACATCATCTACAATGTCTAACACAGATGGAATAGCTAGGGGCCTGTGTTGTGGTAGTAAAAGGAAGTCTCTGAGCCTTTTCTTAGATTCTAAATAATCTTGGCTCTCCCAGTGAAAATGCTCCCTCATGGTATGTAAAGTTTCCCCAAAAGAATAATCCTCAGGAGGAGAGGTTGAAGGGATTGATTCTTCAGCATCAGAATCCTCATAGGGAGGAAGAGAGTATTCCTGATCAGAAGAGGAATCAGATGAAATGGAAACCTGATCTGAAGATTCATATTCTGTCTCTTGCCTAGGCCTCTTATCAGGAGGGGGATGGGAACCCCTGATCAAAGTAATTAGGTCTTCGGCCATTTGAGCATCTGTTTTTTAGGCATGGAGGCCTGTCCATGAGGCTGTTGTACTTGTTTATTTGTCTTTAAAGGTGCTTTAGTCTTTGCCTTTGAAGCTGAAGTAGTTTTAACATATAACTGAGTAGGTCTGAAAACACCCTCAGAAGCCGATGCCTGCTCAGCGGCTCCGGACCCATCTGAGGGAATAGTTTCCGAAGGTCAAATACTTTGAGCTTCGAGCGGCTTGATCGACTCCACGTGGGTGTCGGTAGCGGCCTGCAAGTCTAAAGTAGTGGTCGTCAGGGGCTGCGAAGGCGCCTCACTGAGAACTGGTGAACCGGCGACTGGCTTAGAAGAAGCCTCGTCTTCGGTTTTGGACCTCGGATGCCTGTCCTTTTCCTTGCGTTTCTTGTGAATTCCGGTAGTCGGATGGCTATCCGACGACATAGTATAGTTAAATCTTCTGCAAAATAGTGAAATTCAAAATCGTACCGGTGCTTAATAGTTGTTGTTGTTGTTGTTGTCTCTTTCGGCTTTTCCTGGTTAGGGGTCGCCACAGCAGAACTCCGTTCTGCTAATGATTGGTAGTTGATTTTTACGTGCCGAGTTGCCAGCCCTGATGCACAACCTTCAATGAAGGTACACCCATTCATGCATGTCTCCACGCAGAAGATGCTCTAGCTGAGAATCGAACCGGACAGCATCTTACTGTGAGGCGACAATGCTACCACAGCACCACCACCGTGGGTTTTACCGAAGCTTAATAGTGCGTTGGTTAAATCTAGTACAAAACCGACAACTAGCAATGTCGTGGTCAGGGCCTAGGCAAGGAATACAGTAAAAATGAAAGTCATTATGAGGTATTTGCTTCCCACAAGAAATACAATTATTATCTTTTTCTGACATCGGTCTGGAGCAAGAAAAAAGTTTCCCCAATGGGGTACTTAGCTTTTAGTGAAGACTTCGGATCTGAAATTTGAACACAAAAATCTCAGGAGTCGGCCGACCGGCACTTGCGAACTGCTTTTGCTTCGGGCACCGCGCGCCAAGAAAGACTGAAGAAAATGGCGTCGGCTGCATCTTTTATACTCCTGGCGCACTGACGTCAGGGAAGAGGCGACAGCAGCCGACGCTGGACCTAGGCTTTGGAATTCAGGCCGACTGAGGGTAGCCTGCCAGCAAGATAACCCAATTGTAATGACTGCAACAGTGAAACACGAAGAACATCCTGTTGTTGGGCCTTTGCCCACGGATTTGAGGGTAGGTCTGGCCAACCGTTTGGGGATGGTAGGGTGTGGAAGTAGAATCTGTATCCTTGGGAAACTATATTCAAAACCCATTTGTCTTTGGTAATGAGTTCTCAGTTCTTTGCATGCAGGGGGAGCTTTCCTCCTAAGGGAGCAGGCAGTTGAGCAGGGCTTGGAAGAGTTAAGGTTAAGTCATTGTGCCATTTTTCTATATGGGGGTGCCTTACTACTCTCTGCTTTGGAAGTGGGAGCCCCCCACTACTTAGGCCTGTGCATAGCCTGAGACTGTAACCTAGGTGGTCTGCTTTTCCTGGGTTTGGACTGACAGGGCCTGGAAGAGACTGGAAATGACCAATTCTTTGAAGGCCAATGTCTACTAAATCTGGGAGGCTGTACTTGCAGGAATTCTTTAACAGTTTGCATAGATTTAGCTTTTACTTCCATCTTTGTGAGGACGACTTCTGCTTTGTTGCCAAACAGGCGGTCTTGGTTTAAGGGAACATCCAGTAATTTAACTTTAATATGATCTGGCAGGTTTTGCTCCTTAAGCCAAGCATGCCTTCTAAGTACAGACCCAGTGACAGCAGCCCTGCAAGATGCTTCTAAAGAGTCAGAACCACATTGCAAAGTATGTTTACCAACTTGTTCTGCAGAATGCATTAAATCCTGTAATTCTTTGTGTTCAGCACAGTCAGGAATCAACATCGTTTTCTGTTTAAGTAGACCCATAATATGCTGCTGGTACTTTAACATATGAAACTGGCAATTTAAAGCCCTAATGGCCAAAGTATCATATATGTATACCTTCTTACCCCATCTGTCCAAGGCTCTAGAACCTCTATCAGAAGGGGTAGGATTTTTGGCAGCAGTAGCCTTAATGCCCTTTGGTCCTTGCAAAATGGTCCCTGGATCCGCAGTAGGAGTCTTGCAGAGGGACTAATGAGAGTCAGGGACTCTGTAATACCTGTTAGGTGTAATACCTGTCAGATGTAATACCTGTCAGGTGTAATACCTGTCAGATGTAATACCTGTCAGATGTAATACCTGTCAGGTGTAATACCTGTCAGATGTAATATCTGTCAGATATAATACCTGTCTGGTTTACTGGGAGCTGGAGGTAAGGTGTCTGGGGAAAGGCTAGATTCCAGGAAAGCATCATCTACAATGCCCACAACAGGAGGGATAGCTAAAGGCCTGTGTTGAGGAAGGATTAAGAATTCATTAAGCCTCTTTTTGGAGTCAGAGTAATCCTGGCTTTCCCAGCAGAAATGCTCCCTAAGAGTATGCAAGGTTTCACCAAAAGAAAAATCTTCTGGAGGGGAAGCAGAGGCAATGGAATCCTCTGCATCAGAATCCTCATAGGTAGATAAGGGCAAATCCTGGTAATCAGAAGAAACAGAAATATCAGATTCCTGATCAGAAGAATTAGAAGGAAAATCAATTCTAGGTCTCTTAGAGAGGGAAGGCTGGCTTCCCCTAATTGAGGTAATAAGGTCTTCAGCCATTCTAAGCATTTGTTTTTTAGGCATATGGGCCTGACCATGTGGTTTGGATGTCGGTTTTCTAGGCGTACTGCGAGTTTTAGGCCTGGATGAAGAAGATGGCGTCAGTTTAACGTGTAAGTCTGTAGGCCTGAATACTCCCTCAGAAGCCAGTGCCTGCACAGCAGCTCTGGACCCATCCAAGGTAGAGACATCCGCAGGTTACATAGTCGAAGAAGCATCTCGCGGCATACCGGACTCTGAATGAATCTCAGCAGAGGCCTGCGAATCTGAAGTAGCAGGTATCAGGGGCTGCAAAAGCGCCTCACTGAGTACCGGCGGACTGGTGACTAGCTTAACGGAAGCGTCGTCGGCAGTTTTGGACCTATGAGGTCTGTTTCTGTCTTTATCCTTACGTTTTTTCGGAATATCGGTAGTCGGATGGCTCACCGAAGCCATTTCTGGATAGTTATACCGAGTACCAAAATAATTTGCTGCAAATATAACCTGACAACGAATAGTTCGGGGGTTGAACAACGCCCAAAACCGACAGTGAGGGACGTCGAGGTCTGGCCCTAAGCAAGGAATGCAATACGAATGAAAATATTTATGAGGTATTTGCTTTCCATAGGTAATACAATTGTTAACTTTTACTGACATCGGTTAAGAGCAAGAAAAAGAATCCCCAACGGGGGACTTAACCTTTTTGAAGACTTCGGTTCTGAAACTCGAAAACAAAAATTTCAGGAGTCGGCCGACCGGCACTTGCGAACTGCTTCTGCTTTGGGCACCGCTCGGCAAGAAAGATGGATGTAATGGCATCGGTTGCATGTTTTATACCCCTGATGACCTGACATCATGAAAGAAGAGACAGCATCCGATGCTGGAATCTAAGACTCTGGTATTCAGGCCAGCTGAGTGCTACCTGCAAGCAGATAACCCAAATGTGATGACTGCAATAGTGAAACACGAAGAACATTCAGGGATAGTCGAGAGGCATGCTTGGTGCCCAGAATATGGAACTACCCCTCTTCTATACATTGCAAAAACAGAGGTTTAGGATAGGAAGGTGTAATAAATGTAGTTTTAGATATATGCTTCAAATGAATTAGAAGCAAGGTTGAGATAATGACATGCAATGCCTAAAACAATATCTTTTGCAATATTAATTATGCATCAGACATTTTTTCGTTTCAATAACTCATCATGTCTGCCAAAACATAGTCTTCCACTGAGCAATAATTGGTATTTTCTTAACTGCAGATTCTTCTTTATCCTACCTAACATTCATGTTATTATCTGAAACAGAATTTCCAGCCTGAAATGCATTTTCCATCCTGAAACTTTATCTTGCAGTCTCTGCACTAAATAACCATTAGAAGCTCAAAATGTCAGACGACTTTTCAGCCTTAAATAGCTTAGAGGCTGGACACAGTTGAAATTGAATGCACATGTATTTATCAAAGCTTGTGTCAGCCTACAGTCAGTTCAAATACAGCTCCAGATGTGAAAAGGAGCATACTCCCAAGCGTAAGACATCCAGCAGCTAACAGATTTTTCACCTCAAGCCTGTCAAAGACCAATAGGCATAACGTACTACTTCTGTTAAATAGCTGTGTCTTAAAAGAACAGTGCACTTTTTCCTAATGCATCTATTATATTTTAATTTATGATACCATTAGCTTCTTTAATGTCAGTGGCACTACATTTGCAGAATTTCCTATTTATATTATTTGTCATTTTACTAGACTTCTAGAAAGCAATGACTAGATGGTGTTATTTCTACACTGCTAAACGTAGTTGTCAGAATAATTAATATCAAAATATAAGTATACAAAAATCATTTACCAACTTGGGTGGGGGGTGTATTGCTTTTTTGTTTACATTTTTTTTATTTAGTATCCCACTCTTGGGATAAAAACAAAACAAAAAAAAATGTACCTTTATAAGGCAAATATTTCAAGGGACAGTCCCCACTTAAGTTATAATGAGAGGCTAGAGTAAAAACAAAATATATATGTACTTATCTAAAGTATATGGCTTTTGCAGACTGCACTATTAAAGAGAGCATTTATTTGGCTTCTCTGCTAAAATATTTTTATGTTTTAGAACTAATGATGTCCTGAAAAAGGAGGGTTTGCAAATATATTTGCACATGAATCAAAGCCATGTAGACATTGATGTTTTACTACTATCATTCAGGGGTCGGATACGATACATTTCCTCAGGAAAAAAAAGTTATACCATTTCTGACTTGTAGATCTGTTCATTTTCTTTGCCTTAAAAGTTTGAGGTGTTCTCATGGTACATAAAATACTATTATTTATTTAATAGTTGTTAACCAGGTAAGCGGACCAGTCCGAGGACCCTTTTCAGCCATGACTTGGACCAAGGTGACAAAACAAAATAAATGCATCAAAACAGAACAGTAAATTATAAAACACATTGTGAAAAGAGGTTTATACTACATCATGTGCTAAAAGTTTTCTCATTCTCAGAAAAAAAACTAAAAACATGTCCACCGTCTAATGCAGACTGATTAATGTAGCCCTAACCTGCCCCATAACTGAAATATGCACAGCTTTATATATTCTCATTACGTCCCACACTATGACAAAGTCAGCTGCTTTCAAGCAATAAAAATTACCGGGAACCTTTCCTACACATTGATAAATTTTGGTTCGCCTCTCGATACAAAAAGTGCGTACTGAGTCTGTTTTCCATTTAAAATCATTGCTGTATCTCAAAGCCGAATACTACATTGTGACTGAAGTGTAAAAGGATATGTTGACCTTCAATATAAATTTGCCTTGTTATCTTACAGACTGTGTGCAGGTAACCAAGAAACACTGTCTGGGTATGTGACTTGTTCGAGGTTTACACACTTTTGCTAGCACAGAAAAAGGGACTCAGACCTGAGATAAAATTGTGAAACTTGTTAGGAGTTTATACCCTGAATACCTTCTACTAAACAGCTAGAGAGTAAACATAGCACTGGGCTGCAACTGTTTACAGTTCACCGCCTAACAGATGTAAGAGCTGCTCTCTCTCTCTCTCAGCTCTATAGTTTATGGTTCGGTCCTGATTGCAAATAATCTTTGGGTGGAGTCTGAATGTTCTCCTTAAATCTACATGAATTTCTCTGGATAATCCAGTTTCCTGTAACATCTCAGCATCTTTTCTTAGACTAAATAAACACTGTAATAAAACAGCTCTAGTATACAATGTTGACATTTTCATCTCAGCTCTGCACATTTAACTCAATGGGAGTGACCAAGTTTGCAAAAATGCAATGCATAAACATACTCTGCTTCTCACCCTGCAAACGAGTGGGGTGCTGTATAACCCCATGGCTAAAATACACCTGCTTCAAGGACAGTCTCAGATAAACAGAAAAAGCTAATGTGCAGTGAGCACACTGTCCCTTTGGTAATGCTGTAACAATATATATTACTTAAGGAGTCATTAAATCTAATGGGAAGAATCTTCAGAAAGAGTGCGATGGCAAGTTTCAGAGAAAACCATCTTATTCCAGTACTTCACGTTGCACGCAAGGACATGAACTCTCCACTATGTTTGTTCTTTACTGCATAGACAGCAGTACTTCTGACTTCTGTAATGCACTACATGGCCAGCTGTAAAATGTAAGTTCTTGGGTTCTGGCTAACACCAACACAATTCACCAATGTGCACAAAACATGTTATGTTTTTTTTTTTTGCACTAAACCGATGTTTGCTTATACCGACTGAGGAAGGTACTATGTGAAGAGCACAATACACCCACTTGAAGAATCACGCAGACTTGCAGGAAACACAAGTAGCCCTTCTTAAGTGCATTCTGCATTTGCCTATTTAACTGGCCTAGACTCTGGCAACAGAGAGGCACTACATATGCTATTTGTACAGGCTAACAGTTGCGAAACAATGTCTTGGATTTGAGAAAAACACACGATTAAGTAGAAATAAGAAGATTAATGGTCAGCTTCATTAGCTTGATTGTTGCAGTTGCCTTTATAAGCTGCTCCAACCATCTGCCACCCTTTTCCAGGCTCCCTTGTTCTTACTACTGAACTTTGTATTTCTTTATTTTACCACTTTCTCGATGAGGCTATTCCCACAACCTTCGATTCTCCCTCGTGGTAGCAAAGTTCTTACTTCCTTAAGGCAGAATTGAACTTTCCACCTTCTTCCTTATGGATATTTGTGGCTCAGCTCTTGATTTTAAGAAGCTGTAGCACGTGAAGGACAGCTCTTTTCTCCCATATATGGAGACGTACAGCGGCCAAAGGAGCACAACATACCCATGATCTTACGTATGGAAGAATAAATGGTTACATTAGTGTTGTATTCATGCAACACTCTTTAAAGTCATTTTAAAAAGAGCAGGGAATGGCAGTAATGCAGACTGAAACAGGTAGGGCTGGCATAACAGTTAAAGTGTTGACAGACACAAGGTACATAATTTGATTCTGACTTCTAGTTATTGGCTAGGCTTGTAATAGTGTTTACCTGTGAAACCATGAAAACCACATGTTAACACTGGTAAATATGACTAACTGCAGTCCTCTCCTCAGAAAATGATTCAGATGTGAGAAATGGTACTCAGGACTTCGACTTTAGATTTGTTTAAGTTCTTGAACCTAAGTATTGCACAAAATAAAATTCAAACAACAATGCAATTATAAACACAGTCACATAATAGAAATAATATGAAATAAAATAATATAAAATAAAACACGAACACGAAGGGACTCTGGCTGACAAAGTTCGCAGATGATTGCAAGTTGGGAGCCATAATTAACTCCCCAAGTGATGTTGATATCCTACAGAGAGGCCTCACTGAAACCAACGACTGGTGTCAGAACCATGGCCTTAAGCTCAATGCCAAAAAACGTGTCATCATCCCCTTTGGGAAAAACCTGGTTCCCATGAATTACCACACTGATGGTAGTCCACTGAACACAGAACGCATTATAAGAGATCTGGGAACACAAGTTGACAGCAGCCTCTCTTTTCCCACCACATTTCCACTGTGATCAGAAAGTCCTTCTATGTGGCACATCTCATTACTAAGGGTTTTGCATCCAGGAAGAAAGAGGTCATTGTCTCCCTCTACTCTTCCCTCATTAGGCCAATCATCGAGTAAAATGCCCCATTTGGCATGTACCTCACTAGATACCTACAACAACTGGAGATGCCGCAAAAGTACCTCACAAAGAGGATCCTAGGCCTTAAACACTTGTCCTATATGGACAGACTCAAAAAACTCCAACTATTCTCTGTCTCATATCGCCTACTTAGAGGCGATCTCTGCTTGACTTACAAAGCCATGTCTGACCCAGCTCTGTTATAAATGCTACATCTAAAGAAATCCCAATCCCTCCACATTACCACAATCAACAGAACTTGCTGGAGGGACAGGTTCATAACCCAGAGACTGATCATGCTATGGAATAGGCTTCCTATACATGTCAAACAGAGCACCTCACTGACCCTCTTCAAGAGAAATCTTGATGAGTGGATGGGAAATAGAAAATTCACCCCGGGGATCACTCCAGTGGCTCTACTTGACAGAGGCACTGGGAACTAACAGCCTAGTACACACCCATGAAGCTATAAAAGGATAACAATAGTAAAATGATATAGAAATAATAAATAGAAAGATGAGTAATAATGAAAATACTGAGCTAATAGCCAAACTATCGACACTATAGAGTAGTCAGAGCAGAACAAAGGCTAATTAAATTTAAAGTCAACTAGGGACCTTTTTTAACAGTGCTTAAAGCCACCCAGTAGTAGGGACTCTGCCAGCCAAATAGGTAACAGGTTCCAGAATAGGGTCCTTGATAAGCAGAAGCCCAAATCTCAGAGAACTCAAGGCATGTCACTGGAATTGACAGTAGACCCTTGGAGACTGGGCACAGCAAATGTGCCAGAGGGTACCAGCTAGGAGATGAAGCAGATATGGGGACCCAAACTGTACAAGGTTAAAGACAGTCCTGCTGCTCATGTCCTATACAACAATGTTCACACATGTCAAGCTTCATTCTCAGGTGATTAACAAGTTATTATATCTAGTTCACAGGTGAGACACATGGAGGCATCACTGCACTCTCCTGCCCCCGTTTACATATAACAATGGTAATAAATGCTAGTAAAGATGTGCAGCAGGTAAGGGTGATAAAGGATAATGAGGGAAACATACTCACAAGCGAGGAGAGCGTGTTGAGCAGATGGAAAGAGTACTTTGAGGGGTTGATGAATGAAGAGAATGAGTGGGAGGGAAGGTTGGATGATGTGTGGATAGTGAATCATGAAGTGCAGTGGATGAGCAAGGAGGAAGTAAGGATAGCTATGAAGAACAGAAAGGATGTTGGTCCAAATGACATACCTGTGGAAGCATAGAGGTGTTTAGGTGAATTGGCAGTGGAGTTTTTAACTAGATTGTTTAATGAAAGCTTGGAAAGTGAGAGGATGCCTGAGGAATGGAGAAAAAGTGTTTTAGTACCAATTTTGAAGAATAAGGGTGATGTGCAGAGCTGTAGTAACTACAGAGGGATTAAACTGATTAGTCACAGCATGAAGTTATGGGAAAGAGTAGTGGAAGCTAGGTTAAGAAGGGATGTGATGATTAGTGATCAGCAGTATGGTTTCATGCCAGGAAAGAGCACTACAGATGTAATGTTTGCTCTGAGAGTATTGATGGAGAAGTACAGAGAAGGTCAGAAGGAGCTGCATTGTGTCTTTGTGGATTTAGAGAAAGCATATGACAGGGTGCCTAGAGAGGAGTTGTGGTATTGTATGAGGAAGTCGGGAGTGTCAGAGAAGTATGTAAGAGTGGTACAGGATATGTACGAGGGTAGTGTGACAGCGGTGAGGTCTGCGGTGGGAGTGACGGATGCGTTTAAGGTGGAGGTGGGATTACATCAAGGATCAGCTCTGAGCCCTTTCTTATTTGCAATGGTGATGGACAGTTTGACAGATGAGATCAGACAGGAGTCTCCATGGACTATAATGTTTGCAGATGACATTGTGATCTGTAGTGAGAGTAGGGAACAGGTGGAGGAGACCCTGGAGAGGTGGAGATATGCTCTAGAGAGAAGAGGAATGAAGGTCAGTGGGACTAAGACAGAATATATGCGTGTGAATGAGAGGGAGGATAGAGGAATGGTGAGGATGCAGGGAGTAGAGGTGGCAAAGGCGGATGAACAACAGTTCAGAGTAATGGTGAGTGTGGAAGAGAGGTGAAGAAGAGAGTACAGACAGGATGGAGTGGGTGGAGAGTGTCAGGAGTGATTTGTGACAGACGAGTACCAGTAAGAGTGAAAGGGAAGGTCTACAAGAGGGTAGTGAGACCAGCTATGTTATATGGGTTGGAGACAGTGGCATTGAGAAAAAGGCAGGAGTCAGAGCTTAACGTGGCAGAGTTGAAGATGTTAAGATTTGCACTGGGTGTGACGAGGATGGACAGGATTAGGAATAAGTATATTAGAGGGTCATCCCAGGTTGGACAGTTTGGAGACAAAGCTAGAGAGGTGAGATTATGTTGGTTTGGACATGTGCTGAGGAGGGATGCTGGGTATATTGGGAAAAAGATGCTAAGGATGAAGCTGCCAGGAAGGCCTAAGATAAGGTTTATGGATGTGGTGAGAGAGGACATGCAGGTGGTTGGTGTGACAGAGCGAGATGCTGAGGACAGGAAGAAATGGAAACAGATGATCTGCTGTGGTGACCCCTAACGGGAGCAGCCAGAAGAAGAAGAAGAAGAAGAATGGTAAAGCAGCATCACTTAATGTAATAATAGTTTCTTGCCTTAGCACATTCATTAATATTTCATTATAGCTTTCTGTGAGCATCTCCTCACATTTATCTGAAAGATAACCATAAATAAGTTACTGTGACCTGTATGACATGCTCAGAAAACAATCTGTCAGCCTGGTCCTCTCATTCCACACAGCTTCTTCTGCGAGTCTGTGTGCAGCCTTGTGACCCAGTTCAGATGGCTACCAAAATTATATGTTCTAGTAATACTTCTGTTTGGCAACTGACAAATCCTATCCAAATGTAAAAAAATAATAGCTATATAAAATATTTGCAAACATGAACTCTTAAATTCAGCAACTTTTGCCCTTTCCATCTAGTAGCTATTTAATTCTGTTTTCATTTCTCCACATAATTCAGTCTACACAGCCCACAGATGGAAATGTGAACTGATTTTTCAGCTAAGCCCACCTGTCCACCCCTTAATTTTATATCCAAAGCAATGACATATGACCTTTCTTTTTATCAGCTGCAGCTTTATTGTTTCTAATAAATCCTGCAACATCCTGTATAAGATTTATAACATTGACTTTTCGTCTAGTTTGCAAAGGAAAATGTATAAATTTGAAATGGAAAAAGTCAAGAAAAGAACATGCATCTAAGGAAGACAAGAGACATTTAACAAAAAAATAATAAGGCAGTGAAGGGATGCAGTAATTCAAGCAACGCAACTTTGAGTGAATTTATTTATTTATTTGACATTTGTTTACTAGGAAGGTCTGAGTGGGTGGTAGCCCATTTTCAGTGGAGGCCCGGGGAGAAAAGCTCCAAAAACAATACTAAATTGCATTACTTACACAGATAACTTTAGCATATTACACAGCAATATAGGACATTACATATAGAACAACAAGCACTTTTAAACAATTTTACATATTTGGTATGTACGTTACATTTTTATAGGGGACATTATCTAAAAGATGCTGGACAAAACAATGACACAGGTAAGATACTTTTACCATTTAGTAAAGTGAGTGATGTTGTAAAGGTGTGCTTACTTAAATCAGGGCAGAGAGATGAAAGGAAGTAATTTACAGAAGATGGAAATGTAGAGGGAGACAGGTGTTAAAAAGAGTAAGGTGTGAGATAGGTCTATAAAGAAACCACGAGAAAAAGCAAGGTTGTGAGAAAGTATGGTGACGAGGAGAATGTGGTTGAGGGATAAAGGAGGAAAAGTTTAGTTTAGTGAAGGGAAACTAGAGTGAAAAGTTAAGGGTTGGGTGGAGAGACAGCAGAGAAGAAGGTAAGACACACTAGGTGTACTGAGATGTAAGACAGAGCCTTCTTTATGTACTGTACGAGGGACAAGTGATGACTGAATGCCGAAAGTACTTTCAGTAACAGTGGAGTTTTCTTTTTTCTCCACTGTTGTGTGACCCCAAAGTAAGTCTATATAATTTCAGGGGGTGTTTGGGGTGTCCTCCCACATGAGAGGTGAAGGGGAGGGGGGCTTACAACCTACAAAAAAACTTTTTTTGTTTGTTTTTTGTTTTTTACAAGGATTGCTGAAAGAGCCTCCTGCAATTATTAACTCTGGCAGGGAAAACATTTTTGTTTAACATTTAGAAGTAAAATGCACTACTCATCTATTCTCTGAAACCAGCTTTATCCACTTCAGAGTCAAAGATTAGTCAGAGTTCATCCAGGACTCAGTGGGAGCAGCACATAAGGGAAATATTTCAAACAATTTAGAGTTTAGATGTCAGGAACTGGGAAGTGGAGGTAACTGTCCATTGTCCAGTCAAATACTGAGCTTTTTTGGCTACTAAAACAAATAAAACTAACAAAACAAAACAAACAAGCAAACAAAACAACAGTATCTGTCCATTGAAGTACTAGAAACCAGTTAATCTCCAATCCAATCCAAACCAATTAATCTTCTGCAGTTTTAATGTTATCAACTCTAATATCTGGCAGACTATGTTAAAATATGTTTAATTGTTAAGGAAAAGGAAACAAGCTTGTCACACCCTTCAGGCTACGTCAAACCAGTATACAAATCTCATTACTGTTAATCACAAGTTGAGCTGGAAAACACACTTTTTCAATCACCAACGCATAAGGGCTGGGAGAGTTGCAATGATAAAGAAATCAAAAAACAAAATGACAATTTAATAAGCAAAAAGCATCTTAAGTTATTATGCTAGCAGGACAGAGAAGTTGTTGGGTTTATAAATGTTCCCCCCAAAAGTTGATATCTGAATAAAAAACTATCGATATACTGTTGGTACTTTAGTAAAACTGTACCTAAAGAAAGAATCAGTCTAACACTTAAAACTTTATATAGTATCTAGTAAATCTGATAATCAGGGGTCACTATGGAAGTGAGAACATTTTCAGAGAGCTTACTCTGTATTTGCCCTCCATTTTTGAAATGTACAGTTTTTGGCTTATGTCAAAGAATATGGAGGTCATCAATCTCCATAAAAGGGTAAATAACTACAGTGACTGTAATAAAATTATTCCAGAATATTCTGCAAAAGAATAACAGAACTCTGTGGGAAGGCTACTAACTTATAGACTCACATTTTTCTAGCCATCCATCCTCAACCCTTTTTCCTATTTTGCACATGGGTTCGATGTGTCACTTCAGCAGTGACGATCATCTCAAGCCAAGGTTTATACCAATGGGTGGCTAGCCGCACGTTTCGACAATTTATATGTTTATATAAATCACGATCACTTTCTGAAAAAAAAAATGCTGATAAGTTTAATCTGGAAGCCAGTCCTCATCACTCATATACACATAACTCTCAACCAAGAAATTTGATAAAAAAATTTATCCAAGAAATTTGGATAAAGACTAAAATAATGGATGAAGAAAAGCCCAAAATAGGCTCAGATTTTAAATTTTGTTCTTATAAATTTAAAAGTCACTAGAACAACAGTGTTTGTGTTAGTATGCATTTTCTAAAGGATATGATATATGAAACTCAAATGTATGTCATTATTTAGTAATGTCAATCCTCAGTGATTTGCCAGGAAAAACACAAATTTTATGAGGAACAGACCAAAATTATAAGGAAAAAAATCTGGACAGTCTGTGAAAATTTGGACAGCTGAGATTTATGTATATACATACTCTCTCACTTTGGCCATTTCCGAATTGCAAGTCTAAACAAAGTCATTTTTATATAATGAAGTAAATGGTCACTTGAAGGAACAGTAAAAACATCACCCTCAGAAAGAAAGGGTGGAATAAAGTTTCTGGCATCCAAGAATGAGAAGCAAAAGTCTTTATCTTGCAATCATTGTAACAACATTAGCTGTAAGCCTGAAACATATGCAAAATAAAGATTAGAGCACTGCTGATTCATTATACCTTTCTCGAACAATAAATATTTCTGCAGTGTTAAATGCCTATCAAAGTCAATGTGTATGTTTACACATCATAACAGGTTGTTGATCCAGGAATTCCAAATTCAGAGTTAATTTATTTGTATGTATACAACATTAACTTCTGCATTAAAGGTATACTATTTTATTAATAAACTAGCCAGATAACATCATCTTCCCAACAGTTCATTACAATACATTTGATACAATGAAAACAATGTGAACCTTCTTAAAATGAAACATTAAACGATTTAGTTACTCTAGTACAGGAAAAGTGAACAAGAAACATCCATATTGGCATATAGTCTGAACAGGGCCATTGTAATGAATAAAGCTTAAGTCCAAATAGAAACACATATCCTAAGCAAATAAAATAGACAAGTCAGGATGAAGACCTAACTATATACAACACAAGTGAAATTCCTTATCCTGCACAATCTGAACGCTCCAAGAATTGCCACAAAATATTGTAAAAATGCATCAGATATAACTTAAAAAAAACTATAGTCCATTTATTAAATTCACAAATAAGACAGCATTCCAATCATTGCATAAAATAAGATACATCTATAAAAAAATAGTGTAACCATAAAATAAGGCTACGTTAATGTTAATTATATTGTTGTTAAAAAATGATTAAAAACTGTTTGCCACATCTGTAAAAAAATCTCATTATAAAAATAAAATCAGGTTATGTTACAGAAAGCATAAGGATTCTTCTAGGGATACCAGTAAATTCATTCCAGCACTGAAAATAATTATTAATCTTACATAAGAATATTGTCCTCTAAGACATACCAGGGTTAATAAAAACATTTGTACTGGAATAACTCTTTAAAGGCCTTGACTTCAACTGCAACTAAACAGGTCTCCTGTGCCCAAGTTCAAATATTTGTTTTGTAAAGGTCAACATTCTGGTTTCTTCATAAATGAAATGCATTCTGTTTGTGTGTGGACTTAACATCCTTAAATGAGGAATACCCAACAAAAACAGATAAAAGAAAGAAAGAAAATCATTCCAGCACCTATGAATATAATATCTGAGTGTCACAGACAGAATAATATTCCAAATTGGTATTTCATCTGTGTGGAAATCAACTATTTACATAACGGCTGGCCATGTTGCAGATGGCTTCAGTGCAATTATCTGTAAATCAAACCTCTGCCTGTCTGTTTCTATGTCCCGGTATATGTTACTTACATTCTGTTTGTTTCCTACTACATAAAATTAATTTTTAGCCTACCTTCTCATACTGGAGTACTTAACTAGTACTGATTTATGAAGCACTCTTCCACTCAACTTGCTGCTTGAAATCATTATGCACTGCATTAATGGCTTTAAGGTTTGTGGTTCTGTAAGCACTGTGGTTACATTTACAGACCAGATGTGTTTTTAACCTCTTCTGTTACTTCTTCACTGCTTATTCCTGGATCCTGAAGCAGGCATGATTTCCTATTTTCACTACATTCTACTTAATTTTGCTGTGTACATCATCTCTTTTTCTTATCGTTGTATACAGCACTCCGTCATACCTTTATATCAGCAAATCTCTATTAATGATATCTTTAAGTTCTTTCCTTGAATTGTCCATCTGTCAACAAGTGTGTGTCTGTCTGTGAGTGTGTGCGTGTGTGTGTGTGTGTGTGTGTGCGTGCATGTGCGTTTTGTGTGTTTGTGTCTGTGTGTGTGTGTGTGTGTGTGTGTGTGTGTGTGTGTGTGTGTGTGTGTGTGTGTGTGTGTGTGTGTGTGTGTGTGTGTGTGTGTGTGTGTGTGTGTGTGTGTGTGTGTGTGTGTGCGTGTGTATGTGGGTGTGTGTGTGTGTGTGTGTGTGTGTGTGTGTGTGTGTGTGTGTGTGTGTGTGTGTGTGTGTGTGTGTTGTTTCTTGTTTTGAACTATGCTTCTGACAACTATCATTTGATGAGTCAGTACCAGCTTGTGGTGCTGGACACAAGGGGCAAATACACTAGTTGTGCCTAAGTGACTTTCGGAGAGTCACCCAGTATTTGTGTGGGGATTAGGGAATGAAACGCAGTACTACAGATGAATCATTTTAGCCATGGACAGTGTGTGATAAAAATGCCACTCGGCCTTCCTGTCAGAATGGGAGTCAGTTGTGTTCTGTGTACATAAAATGGACACAGGTGCTATGTTGCCACCCTCTCAGACCCACAGCCAGGTATCAATGGAAGAACAGTAAATGAGCAACAGATGTATTCATTAGAACAGCTACAGTAAATGTAAGCTAAACATATGGTCATGTTGTATAAAGTATTGTTACAAATAAGGAAAAAAAGTTAAATCAAGTTCATTTTAGGGAACAAGTAAGGTTGTGGAGAGGATCATTATAGAATTAATAAATGACATCTGCAACAACTGTAAAGGCCGTACAAATACCTCACTAAAAGAATCACAGGCCTAAAGCAAATGCCCTATGCTGACCATCTAAAAAAACTCCAGCTATACTCTGTCGCATATCGTCTACTCAGAGGCGATCTCTGCTTAACATACAAGGCCATGTCAAACCCAGTTGGACGTGCTACACTTAAAAAAATCCCAATCCCTCAGAGCCACACACTCCAGGGATCTAAACCTTATCATCACAATGAACAAAACATGTTGGAGGGATAGGTTCCTGACCCAGAGACTCCCCACACTCTGGAATAGACTGCCCATACATGTCAAGCAGAGCACCTCTTTGGCCCTCTTCAAAAGGAACCTTGACAATTGGATGGGAGATAGGAAATTCACCCCGGGGATCATGTCAGTCACCCTGCTAGACAGGGGTCCAGGGAATTAAATATTGTGGGAAGAAATAGCCAGGGAATTGTTATGGCTTGGCTTGTATTGGCCCTAGGGCCAATAGCCTAGTAACAGCCTATGAACCTATAAGATCTTGACCCAATTTAGTTCAGTTTTGTCACGGGTAGATCTTATGTGCTTAACTTGGTTGACTTCTTTCAGAAGATAACTAAAGTAATGGATGAGGGCAAATGAGTACACATAGCACAACTAGACCTTGTAAAGGTGTTTAACACCATCCCACACTCAGGTGTTGTTGATAAATTGTCCACCTAACTGGTAATCCTTATGTAACTCATTGGATAGCAAACTGGATCACAAACAGATACCAGGAAATTAAGAGTGAGCAGATCTACCACCTCCTAAAGATCTGTCTCTAATGGTGTCCCTCAAGATTCAGACCCTGGAAAACTCCTCATTAGCATTTACTTCTCAGAGGTCAAAGCTAATGTAAAGCATTTGTGGCTAACCATGCAGATGGCTGTAAAGTTGGTGTCATCATAAACTCCCCAAAGGAGACCAAGATCCTCCAAGAGGGCTTTTCTCAAACAAATAGCTGGTGTCATACCCATGTACGAAAACTAAATGCCAAGAAATGTAAAATAGTCTTCTTTGGCAAACATGACATCCTGTGTAGCTGATAACACACCCGTGAAAATTGATTCAGTAGTTAAGGACTTTAAAACCTTTGTGGACAACCACCTTCAATCTCCATGTATTCACTACTATAAGAAGGTCCTTCTTCACTGGCCAACTTATTAATAAGAATACAACTTCTAAGTCCAGGGAAGTGATCACTCTAGTGTACTTGGCATTTACTAGGCCAATCTTCGAGTATAATGACCTCTTCGGTATGCACCTGTCCAAACACTTAACACAACTTGAGTAACCACAGTGTTTCACACTATGAAAATCAAGGGGCTACATCATAAAAAGTACATTGATCATCTCAAACCCTTTGTCCCTCTTCTCAGTAGAATACAGGATATTGAGCAGTGATCACTGCTTCATGTACAGAAACTCAAAGAACCCTATAATTTCTGACTTACTACACATCTGTGAGTCTAATGGTGGAATAAACACCCACTCAAGAGATCTTAAATCTCTTCTGCAACATAAATGGAGGGATAGATATGTACAACAGAAAATATCACTTCTTTGGAATCGTCTTCCTCTCCACATAAAGCAAAGCACTTCCCTTAGTCTATTCAAATACAAGTTGGATGAATGAATGGGAAAGCACACATTCACTCTGGTTTAACACCCCTGCTGACCCTTCTAGATAGAGGTAATATATAAATGTTCTACCCAACGTTGGGTTATTCATACTTAAATTACAAGAACTAAAAACTTTATGGGGATCCAGGGCTAGGCCTCTAAAGATCCTCCTGGATCAGTAGCCTAGTAAGTACTCATGAACCCATAAACTTGGAGGAGTTGGCCTACACTGAAGACATCTTCCTTCATCTATGGGGGAAAGGATGCAAAAGAGAAAGCAGGAATTCAAAAGACCAGGTCAGGCAAATATGAAAGGAAAACATCAGAGAAGGTGAAGTAGAAACAGAAATGGAAAAAGATTGAGAAGCATAAGTCAGATGAGAGGAAAGAAAAAGGAAAGAAATACATGGGAAACAGAAACTACAAATGAAAACAGAAAGAGAGAACAGTAGAAGAATAAAAAAAAAACTACACTACTTTAAAATAAAAACAAATTCACACATGTCCTTTTAAAATTGAATACTACTACATTAAGTCAGTCAAACACATTTTTCAATAAGACTATAGCTCTTTTAACACACAAGCAGTAACATAGCTATATATATATATATATATATGTGTGTGTATATATATATATATATATATATATATATATTGTAAATGTTTATTTGTAAAAAAACTTTGTATTAATCATTTTGGTATTCTAAACTAAATGGTAATTAACAACTTCCTAATAAGTAAGTTAAAGATAGGTAGTGTGTATTAAAGACACTCTCATTTATGTAATCATTCTGTTTGTTTTGTATGTAAGCAAACTTTTAAGGAAGGATATCTATCTTATACTTTATCAGCTTATGCCAACATATGTTTTATCCATCTGGAGAATTCAGAAATGAGGTTACACTAATGGAAAATATATGTCAATCCCTTCTACATGTTGAAGTAAATATGTCAAATCTTGTTATTTGGTATCCAGAACCTTCCCAAGCCTCTTCTGAAAATGACTTACACCAAGCTAGAAACGCAACAATGGCAAACAAATAAATAAATAAACCATTTTGTTTTAAGTAATCTACGCAATTTGTCACTGCTTTCTGTACTGCAGATTTACTATTTTTCTGCACTGAGAAAAACATATGTCTTTTGACCACATCAATCGGCAAGTGTACTGCGAGTTGACAACTTAGCTGTCATACATCCCTGACTTTACCTCAAAATGTTACAGCATCTAACATAAAAACTGTTAATTTGTCACAAAAAAATGTGAATTAAAATGATTTAATGGCTACATTTTGATCAATCTTTTTTTACACACTTGTGCAACTACTCACTTCATAAAATTAAAACAAACAAAAAATAATTAGCACTTTAAACGATTGCAAAACTTAAACATTAAAACCTGAAGGGCAATCAGTTTGCACTACTAGCCAGAGCAAGTCTTAATACTAGAAAATCAGTGCTGATAAGAATCATTCCATTCCAATGATTAAATGAATAAAAATGACAAATAATATATGCCCCTGACTTTCAACTTTTTGTCCTCAATACTTTAGACTTTGTTCCTGTTTTTCAAGTGAAAAGGTCAAGTTAATGGTGAGTTTTTCACTGTGAAACTTAACAAAGGAGATTCTCTTTACAAAGACTAGAAGACCACATAGACCATCTTCAGCCAACATGACTGTCCTCTTCCAGTTTTTCTCTTCTTTGTCCTGACCACCCTGATTCTCTTTAGAGCTGCTAAAAAGGAGGCAAAGTGAAAATGGCTTAACACGTATACCACAGTGCACACAGTTTAGAATATATTGTCTTCTTTGGAAAAATAAATCAATTATAAATGACATTTGGCAACAAACTAAGTTGTCCTGGGACATCATCGTGGGGGGGGGGGGTAGGTTAATATTAGGGGGAGTTAAGTGGGTTGGGGAGGTGAAAGGGTTAAGTGGAGGCAGGGATGGTTGGGAGGAAATGAGATAATGATGGGGGGGGGGGCTTAAGAGGTTTAGTCTAGTGTAGTTGGGTTAAGCAATCACATTTTGGCGTGAACTTGCTAAGGTCAGGTTCTACGTCCAAGACGACCTGTGGGTGGTGGTGTGGCCAGGTAGGCCTTGGAGTGATTAGCTATGGAGGAGGTGGGTAGTTCTCACAGGGATTTGCAGTGTGCTTGGTTGTGTCGGGGAGGCTTGGTAGTAAATTAGTTTTTTTTTTCTCTTCTTCTTCTGCTGGGAGGAGTGTCAAGAATATTTCTTGGTGATTTCTTTGATGACATTGATCACATAATGATGTAATTTTGGTGGTCAGAGTGCTGGGGAGCGACTGGGATTTGCATTGGTGTTTGGGTTTCTGTCCCGGTTGTACAAGCCAAGTATGGCTCTCATTGTTGCTGGTGGGGGTTTGAACTGTTTCTATTGGTGTGGAGCTCCGTTTTTCTGGTGCTCACAGTGGGATTGAGATCTGTTGGTGGTGGTGGTGGTGGTCTGCCATGCCCATTTTTAGGTATTGTTATGATGGAGGCTGCGTTTCGCGGGCATTGAGATGAGTCGGTGTGGTGGTGCTGTGCATGTGCAGTTTGGCTCTGGTGGTCAGAAAAGGGAAAAAAAAGGAAAGAAAAGTGGAGCATGGAGTGTGTTTTGAATGTACAGCTGTGGTTGGGGAGCTGTGACTTTCTGGTGGGAAACTGGCAAGTGTCGGATCCTTTTGCTTGGGAGCTTCCTACTTATGGAGATCGTTGCCAGCAGGAGTGCGCTTGGATTTCTTTTGCTTAAGTGGTGGGAATGTCCTGTGCTGCATTTGAGCTGTGCAGCTGTGTGTGTCTATTGCTGTTTGGTTTCTTTTGACATCCAGAGCGGGTGTGCTATGCTGGTTGCTGGGTATAGTTTGGCGGCTGCAGTGTTTTGGCTTTGTTTCTTTTTGCTTTGGCATCCAACGTCCCGGAGTGTGCTATGTTTGTTGCTGGGGAGGTTCAGCTTGGTTTCTTTTATTTTAACAGCAACAGTTTCTGTTTGCTTTGATGGTGGCAAGAGTGTGCTACAGGGTGCATTTGTTTCCTGGCTTGGCTTGTAAACCTAGAGGCATTGGGTAGGTTTCCTCTTACTTGGTTACTTCCATTTCATGGAAGCCGTTGCCGGCAGGAGTGTGTGCTCAGTTGTTGCTCTGGCTTCTTTCCATGGTAGTTTGGGGCTGGATGAAGGCTGGAGGGAGCCGTGATCGCCGTTTTCATGGGCTAGGAGTTCCGCAGGGAAGGAGTGTGGACTCTGCCTGAGGTGACAGTGTGGTCCGCGCATGCGTGGAGTTGCGGGGGAGGTGTCGGAGAAGCGGTAAGCGGTGCCCTTCGCATTAAAGTCATTCGAGTAGAAGGGGACCTGGACAACTATCAGCAAAGTCAAAAACTGAGTTTCACAGCCATGAGCTAGGCATTTATATATTAGCTTGTTGTCATCAGGACAAACTGTTATTTTACATGAGGACTATATCAAAACTGGTATTTAAAGCCAGCATTTAGTCAACAGCAGGTAAACCAAAATAATATAAAACTGTGACATTTCAATTATGACTCATTCTTCACTGCCTCAGATAGGAATAAACTCAAATCTTTGTTGGTAATATTATGGCACCCCAATTTAGTTAAAAGAAAAATGTATATTATTGCTGGTAAAACTGTGCAATTCAAACTGAAATGTCGCATTGTACAAATTCTTTTCACCTAGTATTACTGACTAAAATGGAATCACTTCTTGCAACATGCATACTGTAGTTGCCTGTCTGAGACATAGCAGGAAAAAATAGCAGTATATATTTTTTCTTTACAGAGTGCCCTTATCCAACAAAAGTTCATTTTGAGTAACGAATATGTCTTTTATGGTAGCTTCCCCCCAAAAAGGCCATTTACAGTGTCAAGATATACTTGGCTGACCTGTTCTGCACACCAATAAAATAAGAGATGATATCAACATGCACTATTTTTAAACAAGTCCAATAATGTCAGAAATTAGCACAAAATACTGTCCTGAAACTATACGGCTTAGTTTATTTTCCATTTGATGTGCAAGCTGTCTTCTAATAAATTTGGAATAAACTTTTACATTATTAATAGCGGTATTACTGACGGTATCCAGGTATGCCATGCAGGTCTATTGAATATCTGCCATTTGGCTTATATCTGACTACATATTTAATTACCTACATATTTAATTACTTTTAAACGCTACTCTGCTGCACTTTAGAAGTACTAAGACACATCCACAACTATTAGCATGACACTTTGTCATCAGGGTCTCCAGACATGGCGGCTTCTTATTGTGCAGATTACCTTTTATAAATGAGCAGCTAAAATGGTTCCCTTCCTAACTGATGGCCTGATTACAAGATCAGTATCATATTCAGAGAGTTAATTATATCAGGATAGCTTTCTTGTAGTCCTGGTAGCTGAATAATTTGCATAAATAAAAAATAAATAATATAATTATAATTTTCCCACTTCAAAAAATGTGTCTTATGCACACGTTGTTATAAAATGCTGTCATGTAAACAGATATTTAAATACCTAAGAAATGGTATTATTTCCCAGTGTGTTTACTGAACCAACATTCATGGAAATGTTTATGGTCATTTAAGTCATTAACTATGAATACCGTTGATGACTTAGAGAGGAATTATACCTAAAATAAACAAAAATGTGTTTTCTTCATCTTTATAAACTGACTATATCCAGTAGCCATAATGGTCTATTTATATAAAATAATTAGCTTGGATTGTACTTTGTGTAAGTGGAGTTTAAGGGAAACTCATTCATGTTAGAAGACTGTGCAGCCCAGTTACCATTCATTATTTTAATTCATTATAGGATGATACATGCTATTAGCTAACTCAATTCTCGGCTGGGGTGCCTTCTGTGTGGAGTCTGCATGTCCTCCCTGTGGTCGTGTGGGTTTCCTCCGGGTGCTCCGATTTCCTCCCACATCCCAAAGATGTGCTGTAGGTGGATTGGACACTCTAAATTGGCCCCAGGAATGAGTGTGTGTGTGTGTGTGTGTGTGTGTGTGTGTGTGTGTGTGTGTGTGTGTGTGTGTGTGTGTGTGTGTGTGTGTGTGTGCCTTCTGTGGAAGGTTGGGCATCGGGTTGGCAACTTGACACTGTAAAACTCCACTGCCAATCATGAGTGGACAGGTGATCTGCTGTGGCGACCTCTAACCTGGAAAAAGTCGAAAGAAGAAGAAGACATGCTATTAGCTAACGAAAGCAAATTCTTTATTTGTTTATTACAGTTTTTGTCATAGGTTCATAGGTTCATAGGTTCATACTAGGCTATCTGCCCAAGGGCATTTATAAGCCTAGCCCATAGTTATTTGGCTTTCGCCACCCCTTTAGTTTGAATAAAACTATGCCTATTATTTTGCTGTGCCTCTGTCAAGCAGTGACACTGAAGTAATCCCTGGGGTATATCTGTGATCCCCCATCCATTGGTCAAGATTCCTCTTGAACAAGGCCAGTGAGGTGCTCTGCCTCACATGTACCGGGATTTTGTTCCACAGCATAGAGAGTCTCTGGGTGATGAATCTGTCCCTCCAGCACGTTCTATTAATAACCGTGTCAAGGTTTAAGTCTCCGCCCTTGTGGTTCTGAGGGATCTAGATTTTTGAGGTGAAGCATATTCATCAAATCAGGGTTTGACATGGCCTTATATGTCAGGCACAGGTCACCTCTGAGCAAGCGGTATGAGACTGAATAGAGCTGGAGTTCTTTCAGTCGGGCAGCATAAGACATATTTTTGAGACCCTTTATCCTTTTGGTGAGGAACGTTTGGGGCCTTTCCAGCTGCTGCAGGTGTCTGGTCAGATACATTCGAATGGGGCATTGTACTCAATCATAGGTCTAATGAGTGATGAGTACAGGGGACGATGACCTCCCTTGATCTAGATGTGAATCCCTTCATGATCAGGTGGGCAATGTAGAAGGTTTTCCTAACCACTTTAGCAACATGAGTGTCAAACGAAAGGCTACTGTCAACCTGGGTCCCCAGATCCCTGATGACTTCTTCTGTGCTCAGTGGATTGCCACCTATATGGTAGCTAGGGGTAACCTTGTTTTTCCCGAAGGGTATGACTATGCATTTCTTGGCATTTAACTTTAGGCCATGGCTCTGGCACCAGTTACCCGCTTTCTGTGAGGCCCTTCTGAAGGATATCTGTGTCAGATGTGTTTTGACTATGGCCCAGTTTGCAGTCATCTGCAAACTTTGTCAGCCATAACCCTCCTGTGTTTGCTTGTACTTCAGAAAAGTAGATGCTGAACAAGAGTGGACCCAGGACTGAGCCTGTGGGACACCACTTGTGACAGGCTTTGAGTCTGACATGGCTCCAGCAACTCTGACCCTGTGGGTTCTGTCACTTAGCCAGTTTGCAACCCATCTTGTGATGTATGGGTTTACATTCAAGCTGATGAGTTTTTCGATGATACCTGAGTGGGTATTGTGTCGAAGGCCTTTGCCAGGTCAAGGTAGGCTGTATGGACTGCCTTTCCCTCATCAATGGCCTTGGTGACTGTCTCGAAAAAGTCAACCAAGTTTAAAAGGCATGATCTGCCTTTGACAAAGCCAAACTGGGTTGGATCCAAAGTCTGCAAGTTCCCTATGTCTTTATTTATGAGTTCCATTATGATCCTCTCCATGGCTTTGCAGATAAGGCTTGTCAAGCTAATGGGACAGTAATTTCCAGGGTCGGTGGAGGCACTGCCCTTGTGAAGTGGGACCACAGTCGCCGTGCGCCACTCCTTGGGTATGTATCCTGAGGTGAGGCTAAGATTAAACAGCTGTCCTAACTGCGGGTTTAATTCCTCATTGAGTTCGTGGAGCACACAGCCGGGGACACCATCTGGTCCCATAGATGCTGTGTTTTTTGCAACAATCTGTAGAAGCACGACCCTGCATTTTCAGCTTAATCTGTGATTTAAATCTCAGATCATGGAAATCAACACTAGGAATTAATCCAATGTTTGCAGGAAGTGCATTGCTCATAGATGTTTTTGCTGTCCTCTGGACTATATTAACGGACACATGCAGGTCACAGAATAAAATGCTTAATACATGTCTTTTCTTTCTTACAGATGGGGTTTTTTTGGAACACTGTTGCTATATTTTGGAATAGGTGGGTATAAGGTAGGGCCTTCCCTTTATATATTAGAGGGTTTACTTTTCTCCTTTTCTTTGTAGATGATGGTGTGTCGAGTACCGGTTGTGGCGTTACACAGGGAATTCACAGATGACAGAAGCAGTGGCAAGAGAAGAGGTTGCACATGGGGAGCACAAGGTGGCAACAGTTACTGACTGAAGTTGCTGAAGGGCAGAAGGCATCATGCAGTGGCCTGAAAAGGGGATCTGAAAGGTAACGTTTTTGATAGGACGGATGTTTTGCCACCGGAATGGGGCACAAAGTGGGTCTGAGTAATCACCTTATTAAGGCATATTAGGGCTCTGTGTTCAATTAGTGTGAGCTGATTATTGTATTGGTATAGGGGGCAAGGAAGGAAGATGTAGGTGGGGGGGCAAGGGGGAAATGGTTGGGGATGGCTTATGGGTAGTGGGGGGATCCCATGGGATGAGTAGAGTCACGACATTCATAGGTGCACAGGACTTATTATAAGAAGCATGGTAGGTAGGCGGTTAGTGGGGTAGTTTTAAAACTGGGTGTGTTGTCAGAGGGGAGTTAGGTTTAAAGGAAGCTTGGTTGCAGGACAAGGCTGCGGTAGAACAGGTCTTAATTGCCTACTACTGGTATAGGTTATATAAGGAAAGAGCTCTCCAGGGGAAAGGCTAGGGCCAAACAAGGGTTAAGTATGCTTTGGTAATGAGTGAACTGGGAGTGTTTATGGCTGGGTATGTAGAGTATTTCGTTGCTGAGCATAGGTGGGTTTTCGGGAACTAGGTCAAGGGGTGCTGGTTTTCTGTCAGCTAAGGTAGGACATTAAAGTTGGAGTTAGACTGTTCCCTACGGTAATGGAGTTGTTGCACATATAGAACTGTGTAGTGGGTGGGCTATGGTGATATACTACGGTTAACAGGGTCTTGGGTGTGAGACGTGCTACTACTTGTTTGACCAGGTGACGTACTGAGTTCAAGGTTTTATAGTTTGTAGTTTTGTTGTGGTTATAGGCTGTCAATATATTCAGGTTGAGCCATGATTTCAGCTTTGAAGGCAGTGGGCTAAAAGGGTATGTGTTCTCTTGGTGTGGATGTTCCGGTGTTACAACGGGGTCACGGTAATCCTACTTTATTTAGTTTCATTAGGGTGTGTTTCAGTGATGGCATGGCAAAGGAGTTTATTACTGGATTCTAAGGTGCTTTACAGATGATGGGTACACCAAATGATGTTTGGCTTGACCCTTCCCTTTATGGGAGGTGGACTGAACAATTTTGGGTAGAAGGGAGGGGGAACAGCCTGGTCAGGCTGGTTGGCAGAGAAGAGGGATAGGCTTGCCCTCTTCTGTTCCCCCTCTATCTGGATGTTCATTTCAAGGATCTGGGGAAAGGAATTGAGTAGTTGGAGGAAGCTTGCTGAATAGATAAGCAAGCTGAGGTAAGGATGGTGCTTATTTGGTGGAAGGTAATTCAATGAATGGTGTATGAAGTGAGTTAGGACGCTGCTTCATAAGTAAAGTAAGCGAGCAGAGGTATGGACCCTGGTTGTTGGCAGGGTGAGTGGGTACACTGCCTTGATTAACAATTACAATGAATGATGTATGAAGTGAGATGGGACGCTGCTTCATAAGTAAAGTAAGTGAGTAGAGGTATGGACCCCTGCTTAGTGGGGCAGGGTGAGTAGGTACGCTGGCCTGATTAACATTACAAGGATGTTATGCTGTATTTAGAATCAAATATATCATGAATAGTTGTAATTAATAAAGTTGGTGATCAAAGTTGTTATTGAAATTTAATAACTGTCATCAAATGTCATTTGGTGTGATGTGTGTTATTGAAGGGGATCGGGACAATTAGAAATCTAAAAAAGGCATACATATTTACCATGATTTTATGGTCCTATATTTTGCTAAATAGCTTTTTATTTTCAGAATGCCTATCTAATTAAAGGTGTTGTTGTTTTCTTTGGTATAAGGCTCTCATCGCATGAGGTTGTTTTTTTTTGAAGTGCAGTACTGAAAACAAATACATGCTGTCCAGAATGGCATGGAAAATGAGGGTACTCCTAAAGGCACTCAACCTCTTAGCACAAGAATTCTGAACAAAGACAAAAACAATGGGAGGACAAAAACCTAACACCGGGGCAGATTTTAAATATTTCTCTTACAAACATGGAAAGTTGCTAGAGAAACACGTTTTGCATTGGCATGTATTTTCTGAAGGAAGTGAAGTCTGAAACTGCAATGTCTGCCATTATTTAATTGATACAGTCCTCAATGGTTTTCCAGAAAATAAACTTTATGAAGAACAGACCACAAACATGATGCTGAGATCCAGATATTCTGTAAAAGTTTGGACAGCTGAGAGGTTTGTATAGAAGTGCTACATTCTGGAAGTTTATTCTACCAGCTGGAGTACAATTCTAAAAATGCTATTTAGAACTCTATTTTTGATAGGATGTAAGTATTCTATGTTTCCAATATAAAAAAAGCACAAAAAAAAGACACACACACAAACCATTCAGTAAAAACTGCAAGAAAAAGAAAAGCCAAGCTAGAGTTCTCACTGTGTGATACCTTAAACCAACTGTAAAGGAGGCCCATGGGAAATATGCAAATGACACCTTAAGGCCACCAAGTGTTTCAGCTACATGTCTTCTGAATGTCCGTGACTTTTTTTACTTTTTGGTAAACAATTTACGGTTACAATCAGGTCAATAAAGCCAAACACAACTACTTTTAGGCATGTATGTTTCGGCCTTTTTATTGACCTTGTCAACACAGCAAAAGTCATATGAATATATTGACTGTTTCTAAAATCAGACGTGATGAATTTCTTCTGACTAAAACTACTACAGAAACTTCTGAGAGTTACACAGCCTAACAGATGTAAGCTCAAAAGGCACATCTCAATAAAAAGACGTCCCTCAAAATGGAAAATAATTAATTACGTGTGTAGCTGTGCCACTTTGCTAGCACAACAAATTGGTTCTGATGATCAGTACACAAGTACTTATTTTACTATTTAAGCTGATAAACCATCACAACAAATATCTGTTAAAAACAAAAAGAAATGTTGTTTCACTTTAATTATTCAGTAAGGAAGTAATGAATCCATCATGATAAACGTTTAATTGTGTCTATAGTTTCAATAAAATATAGTCTTGCCTTTAAAGACGGGTGATTCACAAATGTTATTTAATAAGCCCTAAAGAAAACTTAGACAAGCTGAGTAATCAGAGCTAAAGCCAGGAAGATGATGTGTAGAGTATGTCTATGTGCTAACAGCAGACCTATCCTATTGAAACCAGTGCCTCTTTCAAACTAGCTTCACTTCTGTGGCAGTCTGCATGAGTGTATTACTAAGAAAACATTCGGGCCACTGCAGTTCCATCCAATTATAAATCCTTTTCACTTTAGAATAGCCTTGATGAGGGAGTTGCAAAGTCTAACCCCTTAATTTGACTTTGATCACTAGAGTTACACGAATTCTGACCCTGCTTTAACTTATCAAACAGAATTAGGGAAATCCTGAACTTTAAGGCAGAGAACACAGTGGTGTTTTGTTTGTTTAAAGCATCAGGCAATAAAATAGAAATGTTTCTAAATTTTATTTTTTCCTTTGTACAGTTTTGATCTATCTTTCTCTCTATTTTAGTGATATATTTAAATAAAAAAGTGTGCAGTATTTGCTTTTCAAATTATCCAAATTATATAAATGAGGTACAGCTTCATCAGTTGGTCAAAGCACATTTCCTAAATATCAAGTACATGTATAAAAACATTAAGAGCAATACAATTACAATTACCAGTAATATAAAAAAAATAGAAAATCTATTTAGGTGGAAAAAATTGAAACAATAATTAAAATAAAAACTTGCCTAAAAATGTATGTTTTTTTTAATCAAGACATGAAGAAATACATGTACAATGTGTATGTGTGTGTGTGTGTGTGTGTGTGTGTGTCTGTGTGTGCATGTCTCTTTCTCTGTGTTGTGTGGCAAATATTCACTTTGTCAAGTTCAGAAAGTGTTTGCAGAAGTTGTCAAACAAATGTGTTGCTGGTTGAAACAAGTGTGACTGAATTTGTTGGGTAAGGTAAGTGTGGTTTTATGATGTTAATGCTGAAACTTTCAGACATTCAAAACGTTTTAGCATTACAGGTGGGAAAATATGTGTGCGAGTTTACTGTTACGGTTTGACTAAGGGCTGGACAAGGGCATACAGAGACTGAGAGGAGATTTGATGGTTGTCAGGCAGAGGGAGCAAAACTAAAACATTTTTACAATGACAACAGCTTGTTACATTTTTCAAAGCAATCAAATTCCTTGTGATTATAACATTTGGGAAAAACTGTCAGTGGTTAAATACACACAGACAAACATAAATACACACACACACATACACACGCACACAGACACACGCACACACGCACTCACGCACACATGCACTTACACACACACACACACACACACACACACACACACACACACACACACACATTCTGGTGTTAGACATGCGTAATGCCATGTGCTGTACAAGTATGCTGCTGACACCCAGCATATTCCACTTATTCATTTCCGTGCTTGTGTACTGTCATTCATTAGTGGGTCTACAGTTCAGATTTCTTTTCTTTTTCAGCTTGGTGACACTACCTGTTAGGCTTTTTTATGAATAGACTTCATCATGTAGGAATATTAGATTGGGCGGCCATGGTGGTGCAGTGGTTAGCATTGTCGCCTCACAACAAGAGGTTCAATCCTCGGATGGGGTGCCTTCTGTGTGGAGTCTGCATGTCCTCCCTGTGGTCACATGGGTTTCCTCCAGGTGCTCCGGTTTCCTTCCACATACCAAAGACATGCTGTAGGTGGATTGGACACTCCAAATTGGCCCTAGGTGTGAGTGTGTGCGTGTGAGTGTGTGCCTTCCGTGGAAAGTTGGGTGCCGGGCTGGCAACTCAACACTGTAAAACTCCACTGCCAATCATGAGCAGACAGGTGATCCGGTGTGGTGACCCCTAACTGTGAAAAGCCAGAAGAAGATGTAGGAATATTAGATTATTTTGAGTGAGTTTCTCTTTTTTTCGGTGGGGTGTGATTCTTTTGGTGAGGGTGAGATTTTTTATGGGTTAGATTCCTTTAGGGTTTCAGAGCTGCTGGCCCTGTATTTTTAATAATTAAAATGCTTTTTATACTGTTTACTACTCCATTTTATTTTTATGTGTTGAGGATAAGAGTGTAGGAGGTAATTCAGGAGGGAGGATAGTTAAGAATGAGAATATTGTGTATTCAAAGCTTGGACCATTGTGCTTTTTTTCTTTAAATGAAGTGTGACCACATTGTGGTGCTTGGTAAATATCCACAGTAGGGCTTGTCATCTGTCTGGAAGTCTTCATGAAGCAAGATGGATCTTGTGGTTATTGTATGGGAAGTTAGTTCAACAGTTGTGCTAGTTATGTGTCTTAACAAGAAGTGGAAAATGTACAGGGTTTTGCTTTTATTTTTTATTTTAATATATTGTGAATTGTTCAGGAATTAGGTGTACTCAAGGGGGAAGACATGGGTAGGAATATTTAAATATGACACATTAATGTAGTAACATAAATGTTTTACTCTGCAGACTTTATTTGCTAGACTTCTAGATTCAGTTTGCAGTTTCAGCTCCTGAGGAAACTGACAGTAATTCAAATGATGCAGGTTTAATCAGTGGCCAAAAACAGAGGCAGTAGAATGATGACATGGTAATATACACTGATTTTTTTCTAGGGAGGATGGTGTAAGAACATGCTGGGGGCAAGCCTAGTTCACAAGTGTCAGTGGTGAGACTACAGTCCTGACAAGGATACTGCCCACATTATTAGATGGGCAGGGAAATAAAAGGCACGTCACTACACACGTGGGGGTAATACTCCCCAGAGCATGGTCATTTGTACAGTACGTTGTTATAATCATTAAGCTGTTTACTTCATACATACAAGGTACAGTGTTTGGTTCTCACATTTCAAAGGAAAATTATCTAGGCTTAAAATGGCCCATAAGGTAGCTAACCGTTACCAATGAACACATCAGTTAATGGGTGCTTAGAGGTCAGTACTTGGCTAGCTGGTCTTGGACATTTTCTGTCTATGTAATCTCCCTCAAGGATAAGAATCAAACCCTGTGCCTTGTGTCTGTGAGGCTAAAAACATAACCATTTTGCCAATTCTCAGTACAGCATTCTATGGGTGCTATGAAGAAGAAGAAAAAAAGCAGCTGGCCACAGTATGTTAACCCCAGCATTTCTGCTTCACTTTTCTTTCATTCTGCATTCATAGCCCAATGGGCCAAGCATCTTCTCATCTGGAGAGATAAGATTCATCCATGGAAGTGCAAAAGGGATACAACTCTAAGCATAAAAAACATTAATGTTACCGGGACAGGAAACAAAGACTGGACTAGGACTACAATGAACGGCATATAGTAACACAAGCAAAGAAGCCCAATTTATGACAATACAATAACACTGAGACTCACTAAAGAGAAAACAGAACAAAACAAAACTGCTTTGGCAGCAGGGAATGAAGAACTCTAAGTCCAAAGATTTTATACACACACGCACATTTTCAAATGAGTGGGGAACTGGGAAGGGGCACCTTTCCTTCCCAACCACTAATGCTGGAACCTGTCCATACCTGCATGATTCACTCTAAGAGTTTGCAGAGAAAGTCTGTCATGGTGATCCTAGGGATTAAAACCAGAATGACAATATCTTGCTCTTACAATGAGCTAGCCTTTTAGGCTCTAAAATCAGAGTTTAGTTTGACTTGCTTTGACTATAAGTTGAAAACATGATGAGTGAGTTCTACACAATCACAACTAATGCTTAGCATTAAGCAATCAAAATAACTCAGAAAACGAAATTGCATATGCCTGGAACTGTCACGTACTACACTTTAATCTTGACTAGGTTCAGTTGTTTAAAGAAATAAAATAGTATAATTCTGTAACTGTGAAAAACAGACATTTTGTGCAGTCAGGGAGCTTCAAACCTTCAAAATCCTTGTAAACCTTGACAATTTCATGATCTGTGCTAGAGTTTGCAAACAGCTCTATCCCCACTGTAGCTTCTCTTTTCAGTGTGTGTGTGTGTGTGTGTGTGTGTGTGTGTGTGTGTGTGTGTGTGTGTGTGTGTGTGTGTGTGTGTGTGTGTGCGCGCGTGCGCGCACTTACGTGTGTGCGCATGTGTGTGTGTGTGTGTGTATCTGTGTTTATTACTACAACAGTGCTTGTTTTTTATTCATAAATGCTGTCTTTTATATATGCATAACACAAAGTAACATTTACTTCAGTCCATTTCCAGCGTATCATTAGTGATAGACAGCAGACAGTAAATTGAGTTGACTTGCTAAATGTCAGCATTGAAAACAAGCAGGATTCTGTTTCTTATATACTGCTAGAAGGCAGCAGTGTTGTCATTTTAAACAGAGGGTAACAACCATTACTTATCTGCACTCATCGATCGCCTGTCAAGTGCAGAATGAAAATTCAAGCTTCCTTTAAAAGCTCTACAATGCAACATTGCAGACTGACACGCTGAAGCATCAGGACTACTAATTACGATGTTAAGATCCTCTAATATTTTTTTCTGTAGAACAAAATAAAGTTTCTGACCTGCAAAGCTTGAGAACTGGGTCTAGTTTTCATACCCCTACTTGCAGATATGAAACATGTTCAACAAGTCAGGCTGATATACTTACGAGCACATGAAAATCTGGGCAGAAGACCATCCATGAGGTGTTGTGTTTACCACAGTGCTGCAAACTCCCTGTAAAACTGCCCCTCTCTTAATCTTTCGCCACCAGTTCTTTTCCACGTTCCAAGCAATTCTGAAATACCACCACCCCAGGCCAAATAATCAAGATAATCAAGACCCTAACTCCATCTTTGCGACATGGTATTCCCTCAAGTCACTTATGAACTGTTCATTTTCTACATGTTTATGACACTTTTTATCCTTTATCCTTTGTCTTCTCTCCTGAATTCCAGTGCTTTAACTTAAACCTAAAATGCAGTACAACAAAAGTATAATTTTCCCCTTCTTTCTTCATTCTAAAAGACATATAATCAATTTCCTCTGTCTCGCCACTACTGCGTCTCCATTACATCACTTTTGTTGCCCTCCTTCTGCCAGTCTAATTACCCAATTACCCCTTCACTGTTTGCCCCCTCACTTTAGGTGAGATATTACTAATATCCTGCAAAGGGGCAGCCATGGTGGTGCAGCGGTTAGCATTGTCGCCTCACAGCAAGAGGTTCTCCGGTTCGATTCTCGGCAGGGGTGCTTTCTGTGCAGAGTCTGCATGTCCTCCCTTTGGTCATGTGGGTTTCCTCCGGGTGCTCCGGTTTCCTCCCACATCCCAAAGACATGCAGTAGGTGGATTGGACACTCTAAATTGGCCCTAGGTATAAGTGTGTGCATGTGTGTGCCTTCTGTGGAAGGTTGGGCACCGGGCTGGCAACTCGACACCGTAAAACTCCACTGCCAATCATGAGCGGACAAATGATCCGCTGTGGCGACCCCTAACCAGGAAAAGCCGAAAGAAGATTACTAATATCCTGCAAAATTATGGATGACCTTGGAATCCTTTTTATATACTCCCTGCAGTATCCATTCTAGCATGCTATTAACCTTCGCTAATACTACCCTTTTATACTGCATCTCGTGATTCAAATTAAGAGTCATTAATACAAATCTTTCTCTTCCTTTCAGCTGTACAGGGTTACTCAACCAAAATGCAATATACCCAAATAGTTTTCTTCCTCTCTCATGTTTAGGCTTGTGTTTAGCATTACCAAAGCATGCATTCCTGTTGATTGGTTTGCAAACCATGCGGGACAGCTGACATAGGAATAGTAAAAAGACAAGCTCTGAAATAAACTCTGTGTCATTCTGCTGTTTAATAGCATTTGCCGGACATTCTCATTTTCAATGCATGGCATCTGAACATATTTGCTTATACTTGTGTTATCTGAAAAAAAAAGATTTCCAAACTTCTTTTCCTGTCTTGCTGCATTTCTACAGTTAAGCAAAGAAAACCATTAAAATATGCAGGAGCTGGTATTGAACCTGGAGGCAGTGTCACAGAGTACGGAGATAAAGCCCTAACAACATCCCAGGTGATCAAGGTTTGATTAGTGGTCTATGTGTCTGAGGCACTGTCATAGAGGGATGGACATGCCCTGAACAAACAGTCCTCATCGAAGGTGTTACTTGAGGGCAGATGTGGTCCATGGGATGGAGTAGCCCACAGATGCAAGTAGGTAAGCACAGGGGACATGGGATGGGAAACTAGGGGGAGATCACAAAGAAAAGAAGTAGTGATGGCAAAACCTCCCAGCACACCCTTACAGTCTGCCCCAACCCCTGCTCAGAACTGGAGTTAGTCTCAGGGTAATACGAGGAGCTGGTGGACCTGGTGATGGATGGGGCATTGGGAAATGTGCTGTAAGAAGGATACAAGGGAGCTAAACAAAATAGTATTGCCCCTTATGGTGACTACTAACCTTCACTTCTTTTGAGTTCATAGGTTTCAGGTGATGAATATAGTACGTGTGACCTTTGTGGGAATCAAATTATATCAAACTTTTATTTGTTTCACGATGGCAACATGTTGCCAGTTCATGTTCTTTTCTCTGCCAACATCAAGGTTTTCTAAATGAATTTTATGAGTGACAGACTATGAGAGTTGCTACACAAACCCAATTTTGTACCACATTTAGTCACTTTTAGAGCTTATTTCAGCCAAGAAAATCTACACTAGTTCAGCATTGCATTCCCTGTACAAAACTGGGTTATTCTCACTGACTTTCTGGTAGAATACATAATGGTGAGATCAGCTAAGTGTTCCTGCAGTGTTAAATGAAGATTCAGAACCTGATTTTTTTCAAGTTTCAAGCTGCCACATTAGATAAACAGTTCTAAGAAAAAAAAATACAGAAATAACACTAAAATAATGCAGGATGAGGAATGTGAAACACTGTTGTCATATGCTAGCCAGGTACTTTGGCATGGTCTGCAGCTACTTAAAAGGGATGGGGGGGATCAGCACACATGCTGAGACCGAGTGGATGAGGCATGATCATATGGCATCTCCAAATCCCAGCATGAATCAATAATGACACTATTCAGTACATGTTATAACATGGTACACAGGCTATCATACCTTGTAAGTACTAGGCTATTTCTATGACAGTTCCAGAATCTACCTTCCCTGTGTGACTATTTTCTCATAATAACAGGTAATGAACACACTGCAACATGCGACTACAAGTAACTATCCTTTTTGGCTTGTTATCTCTGTCTAGTTCCTCTGAAAGCTGGCATAGACAACACAGTGTGCGTGGGCTTTTAAATGACAGCCTCTTGAAAAGCAAAGTATAGCATTTAGATGTGATTGCTACTTTTTTATTTTCCCCCAAACAAATCATACTATTGCATATCTTACGGGATGTTTAGCTCCAAAATGAGATCTCATTCTTCATCTGCTACAAAGGATAACCAACCTGCCATACAAAGAAAACACTGAAAAGACCTTTCTTTAAAAAATGGACAGCAACTAAAAAGCTGCAAGTCATATTTAGTCGGACTTTCCCAGTCAACAAATGATAAATAAATAAATAAATAAATATTTTATCTGCAATTTTCCAATGTTCTTATTTATTAATCTGCTCTCTTCTCTGGCATAATGGTTTAGGGAATCAGGATTCAAACACTGACCATCTTCATTCTTCCCCCTCCTGAGGGTGGTTTTTTTTTTTGATTGTTTGTTTTGATGCCTTACCACTTCACATCTTCAACTCTGGCACAAAGCACATATGAATAATATTTTACCAGAATGACCTTACAGCTACCAAGAGTCACGACAGTTCATCAAAACTAAACTTCTTATTTTCACCCATCTAAGTGAGGTTAGTTTCTACCACAGAAAGATTAGAGCCAACAAACTAGGACAGAATCTGAGATCAAATTAGTTGCTCTCAATTTGTCATATAGTTCATAGGTGTGTACTACGCTAATGGCCCTGGAGCCTTTACAAGCCTAACCCAAAACATTGCCCAAGCACTGTGCAACCCGATGTTACATTCCCCCTATCCAGTAGGGCAACTGGAGTGATCCCTGGAGTGAACCTTCTCTTACCCATCCACTCGTCAAGATTTCTCTTGAAGAGGGCCAGTGAGGTGATCAGCTTGACATGAATGGGAAGCTTATTCCAAAGTAGGGGCAGTCTTTGGGAGATGAACCTGTCCTTCCAGCATGTTCTGTTAATTGTGGTAATGAGGTTGTGATCTCTGGAGCGTGTGGCATGAGAGAGTGGGAGTTCTTTAGGTGTAGCATTTCAAGTAGGGCTGGGTTGGACATGGCTTTGTAAGTCAAGCAGAGTTTACCTCTAAGTAGACGATAAAAGACTGAGAACAGCTGAAGTTTCTCGAGTCTGTCCATGTAGGATATGTGTTTAAGGCATAAGATTCTTTTTGTGAGGTACTTTTATGGCCTCTCCAGCTGTTGTACTTGTCTGGTCAGGTACATGCCAAACAGGGTGTTATACTTGATGATTGGTCTAATGAGGGATGAGTACAGAGGGACGATGACCTCTTTCTTCCTGGATGCGAAACCTTTGGATATAAGATGTGCCACGTAGAAGGACTTTCTGACCACAGTGGCAATTTGGTGGTCAAAGGTGAGGTGGCTGTCAACCTGGGTGCCCAGATTTCTTACAGCCCCTTCAGTGTTCCGTGGGCTCCCATCAATGTGGTAATTTCCAAAGGGGATGATAACGCATTTTTTTAGCATTAAGCTTCAGGCCATGGTTTCGACACCAGTCACTGGTCTCAGAGAGGCCCTTTTGTAGGATGTCTGCATCACTTGGGGAGTTGATAATGACTTCTAGCTTGCAGTCATCAGCAAACTTGGTCAGCCAAAGTCCTTCTGTGTTGGCCTGGACTTCTGAGAAGTAGATGCCAAACAGGAGAGGGCCCAAGACCGAGCCCTGTGGTACTCCACTCGTGACTGGTCGACAATCTGACTTGGAATCAGCAACTTTCACTCCGTGGTTCCTGTCTGTGAGCCAATTTGCAACCCACCTAGTGATGTAAGGATTGATGCCTAGTTTGGTGAGTTTATCAATGATACCTAAGTGGGGAATGGTATCAAAGGCCTTGGCCAGGTCGAGGTAAGCTGTACCCTCATCCACAGCCTTGGTGACTGCCTTGAAGAAGTCAACCAGATTCAGCAGGAAGGATCTTCCCTTGACAAAGCCAAACTGTGTGGGGTCAACAGTTTGGAGACTGCCTATATCTTTGTTAAGCAGGTCCATGATGATGCACTCTATAGCTTTGCATACTAGACTCATCAGGCTAATGGGGCAATAGTTCCCAGGGTCTGTAGTTGCTCCCCCTTTATGAAGCAGGATGACTGTAGCAGTGCACCATTCATTATGGACTTAGCCTGAAGTAAGGCTGTGATTGAACAGGGCACACAGATGTGGTGTCAGTTCATTTTGTAGCTCATGTACGATGCAGCCAGGGATATTATCAGGTCCCATGGATGCTGTATTCTTGGCTTTCGACAATGCTTCTTTTACCTGTGCTTTAGAAATGGTGGGTACCAGGCTTTCTTCTGGTATTGTGATAGGGCCCTTGGGGGGGTGTAAAGTTGGCACTGAATCTGTCGGCCAGTATGTTGGCTATATCTGTTGGCTCAGTAAAGGAGGTGCCATTGTGCAATAATGTAGAGCAAATCTGGGTATTGCCTTTGATGTTTTTGATATCGCCATAAAAGGCTTTGTGGTTGTTTTTGGTGTCGGCCACAATTCTGCCTTCATAGCTGGCTTTAGAGGATTTGATAAGGGATTTCAGCTTTTTGTTGCTACTGATAAGGGAAGTTTTCCAGTCTTGTGACTTCATTTTTTTTCTGCAACAGTTTCTTCCTTCTGTTGCAGAGTTTATTGATGGCTGGGGACCACCAGATTGGCTTCCTTTTTTTTGGAGGAGAGTGTCTTAGTTCTATTTGGTATGGCAAGGTCCATGCGTTTGTGTACATGCTCATACAGTGCATTGATGTATGATTCGGCAGTCATGCAGCTATCTTCCATTGGCATGGGTGCTGGGAAGTTAGCCACCTCTGTTTTTAGGAGCCCAAAGTTGGCTTTAGAGATGTTTTTCAGGGTGATCACCTTAGCGGGGAGTGCAGGTAAGACAGAGATTTCCATGGTGATCAGTTTGTGGTCAGCTTTAACCAGGGAGGTATTGACTATAGGTGTGGAGCAACAGTCTCCCATGTTGGTGATAACCAGGTCGAGGATGTTGTTTCCTCTAGTGGGGCTCAGAATGAGCACGTCCAGGGCATTGGAATTGATAAATTCCAGAAAGTATTGGGCCTGTACATTGGTACTTGAAAAGTTTTCCCAGTTGATGGAAGGGTAGTTGAAGTCACCCAGTATGAGAGTATTGGGTTGGACCTTGACAGATTCCAGGGTGCTTAGGAACTTGGAAGTGAGAGTCTAGGGACATGTTTGGGGTTCTGTAGGAGGCTATAACTTGGATCGCCATCTTACCCAGTGTTAGTTGTACCTGAAGTATCTCACATGCATTGTGCTAGGCTACCAGTGTAGAGGTGTGCGTATCCTTTAAGAATATGGAGAAACAACCGCCTTTGGAGCTTCCGGACGTATTCTGGGGCCGAAAGGTATGTAATGAGTTGTAGCCTGGGAGAGCAGGGGTGCTTTCTCCCTCTTTAAACCAGGTCTCCATTACAGCACAGATGTCGACATTCTCCATTTTGAGGAGAGCTTCAAGCGAGTGCATCTTGAGATTTAGACTTCTAGCATTGAGCAGCATGACCATCAGATTGCATTTGTTTGTAACTGTTATGGTGGAAGTTTGTTTTTTGGAACACTGCCTAAAAAAGGCACTATAGGGGTGGCAAGAGCCTTAGCCTGTACCCGGAATCCCAGGGGTGAAAGATGCAGGCCCTCTCTGGCAAAGCATCGAGGTCTGTCGATCATGTCATCCCAGGTGGACAGATACTGGATTCCCTTAGAATGACACCAGAAACTTAGCCAATTGTTGAAGTCAATCAAGTTAAATCTTTGCTTAAAGGCTGCCATCTTATTGTGTGATTTTCTTGTTGGCTGAGAAGTATGACTGTGTCTCCTTCCCTACTGCAGGTGTAGAAATGCACTTGACATTTGGAACAATGAACAAGTGCCCCTAAATATGAATCTGCTCCCTTTTGCTTCCCCATTCTTGTAAAGAAAACATGAATACAATTTTCACAGCATGATATCACTTTTTCCTGTACCTCACCAACAATCTAACAACCGCACACAAGCATTTGCAGCAACAAACACAACCACTGTGTCAACTTATATAGGGTACAAGTCACCAAATCATCTAATCCATAAATATTAAATAAATAATCAATAAAGCAAACCACATGTTAGTATCTAAATAATCAATAAAGCAAACCACATGTTAGTGTCTGGTGCTATTTGCAAATTAGCTAAAATTTTTTTTTTAATTTCTCAAAATCTTTTCGGTTTCTAATACCATGATGGGAATGGATCCCATTCCAATATCAAAGTACGATTAAAGTTCATGAAATTAGTACTGTTTCAGTCTTTGATGTCAGCCAAAAGTGCTCTACGCAGCATCCATAATGTGCCCTATAATGACTCCTGCAATTCGTATGGCATTACATGTATTGGTAACAAATCTAAATACAACTGTAGATTCTTTTTTATAACACCCATTGCTCCCACGGGTCTATATTAAAACATTGACTTTTTAAAACGTCGAATGTTCTAATATCGACCCCTACTCAGCGAATGCTGACAACATCGAACATGCAGAACAGCTAATTTTTTCCAAGGGACAAAATTTGCTGTTCCGACACACATATACACAACACAAATGCACCAAACAAACAGCAATCCACACACATACACCTAAAATCCTACATCTAACCCTACACTAAACTGTACACTCAGCATTAGCTATCCACTTACCTTAACCCAAACCCTAAACCCTAAGGTTCGTCACTATCGCACACTCACCTCACCCGTGCCCTAACCCTAACTCACCTACCCCGCCCTAACCCTCACGTCCACACAATTGCACACTTACCTGATCCCGACTCGTAACTTTCCACCACAGTGCTGAACATAGTGAAGCCATAGGAATGGCCAACCGAATTCCTTCCTAGGAAGAAATTCGGTGTTCCGCAGCTTCGCTATTTTTAGGGGTCGATATTAGAACATTCGAAGTTGTGAAACTTCGATGTTCTAATATAGACCCTGCTCACACTACTAGTGGAACTGTCTGGGTATACTTTTTTCCACATTGCTCTCATTTCTGCCTGCAAATCTTTATATTTTATGACTTTGTGTCTCTCTGTATGCAAGACACTGTAGTCACTGGGTGTAGCCATTTCAATGACTAATGCTACTTTTGTCTTCTTTTTATGGACCAATATAATTGGTTTTCTCGCATCTATCTTTTGAACTGTTGGCAATGGGTGAGCCCATGTGATATAGACATCATAATTTTCTATGATACCTTGAGGTTCACGTTTCCAGTGTATTTCAGCCACTTCAACACCATACATACCTCTCAACCTCTTAGATCAAGAAATCTGGTCAAAGCCACAAATAATGGGGGCACAAAGGCCCAAAATTAGGGACACTTTCTAAACATTGAGAAAAAAACACACAAACCGCCAGCACTTCACCAGTATCTCTCCTTTATTCCAGCGATCTGGTACCTCGGCAATTCGCCTTCAAAGGTGGCGGTTTGTGTGTTTTTTTCTTAAATTTAGAAAAAATTACTTTCTAAATATTGCTCTTACAAACTTTTGAACTGAACTGTTTAATCTGGACAGTTGACAGCTATGATGCCATAATGTTTGCACAATCCCCAGCGTAACAATCTCGCCACATTATTGTGCCTTTTAGCATCCAATCCTTCTGCCATTAGTATGTCACAAGCAGCAACTGTTTCATAAAACCTAAAATTGTCTTTCTCCCACATGTTCTATGGACTTTGTAAACCAGCGTGTACATAGCCCACTATCTTGGGCCACCAATATTAACCTTTCGTCTTTTGATTTGAATCTGCCTCTCCTTAACCATTCCTGCATTCAATCCTGATCAACATGAGGTTGTTCTTCCAGGAGTTTCCTATACTTGCAACTATATTTATGCATTTTTCACATATCTTGCCTTCTCATCTCTTCACCTTCTATTCTTTCTTTTGTTTTTTGGCACATTCAGTTGCTGCCTGATTTTTATCTTCTTCTGGTTTGATTTCTATTCCTCCTTGACGCAGATATGCTTCTGCTAATCTAAGCAGGGAAGTCATCTTAGATTTATTCTCATGTTTCAAAACTTTCACTATATTTGGGTTTTGTGAAGTCAGCAGATAAGTGTGCAGTCCCACAATTGCAGACCTATAGATGTAATCAATTTCAAAGAGGCACATACCTCCTTCGGAACGGGAAATATATAATCTTGGTATGCACTGATTTTTATAAATCATTTGGTGAGCATGAAGTATCCTTCTTGTTTTCCTGTCTAATCTATCCAACACATTTTGAGGCCAGTCAGTCACTCCAAAACTGTAAGTTAGGACAGGAAGAGTAAATTGATTTATAGCTTGAATTTTGTTCCTAGATGTCAACACTGTTTACAGGATTAATTTAAGCCTTCTAACATATTTTTTACTAAGTTTTATTCACATTTATTAATGTTTTATTGTTGATCCTTCATCAATTCCCAAATATTTATACACTCCCTCTTGCTCAAGTTGTTTTATATCAAATTTTTGCCCCAAACTGATGTTTTCTTGGTGTTGCAGTTTTCCTGCTTTAAAGGTTGCTTTTGCACATTTATCAAGATGAAGTGACATTCTTATATCATCTGAAAAAGTTTTGACTGCTTGCAGTTGTACTTTCAATGCCTCATCTGATGAGCTATACAGTTTTAAATCATTAACAAAGAGAAGATCAGAGGTCTTTAGACTTTGTTTTTTTTTTCTAGGCACCAAATTATAGCCCTGGCCTAATCTGTTAATAGACAGCTTAAAGGGTTAAGGGCAAGGCAGAATAGCAGTGGTGACAGGGAGTCACCCTGGAATATCCCCATTTGAATTTTTATCCCTGGAATAATAATTTGACCTTTATCATGGCGTAATTGCAAAGTGGTCTACCACTGTTTCATGGTCACCATAATGTAACTAATCAGTGTAGGGTGTAGCTTATACATTTTTAAGCACTGTTTTATCCATTAATGTGGGATACCATCAAATACTTTTTTGTAGCTAATCCATGCCATACTTAGATTTTTCCCCTTTTTACAGTTCTCCACTATAACTTTAATTAACAACAAATGATCCTTTGTTCCATATGACTTTCTTTTACTATCGGTTTGTTCTTTTGCCATGATTGAATTTTCTTTTAAATGACTACAAACTCTGTCGGCATCAATTCCAGTGTATAGTTTATACATCATTGGAAGGCAAGTTATTGGTCTATAATTTTTTGGATAACTTGCAGGATCACTTGTAAGTAGGAACATTGTTTTTCCTGCTGTTAACCAGATTGGTGTCTGTTCAGGGTGCGCATATAAATAGTTCTTACTCATGGCTAAATCTTAATGCAAAGATGTTAATACTTTTAGCCAGAAGTTAGGTACTGCGTTTGCACCTGGATTTTCCAATTAGAGGATTTTCTTAACTTTATCTCAGTCTCACTGGCTGTTATTTCACCCCATTTCATATCCTGTACATTTTAACTCCTTATTCTTTCTTTTACTTCTTCTATCCATTTAGCATCTTTGTTATGTTCCACAGGATCTTCACAGCTATTTCTCCAAAATGTATCTATTTCTTCTTTTTTGGGTGGTCTTTCAGTTCCTTTTACCTTATTTCCCACTTCTCTATAGAACTATTTAGTGTCATCAATAAATTGCTTAATTTGTACTTTTCCTTTATATTTATCGGTGTATCTTCTAAGTTTTTCTGCCTGTGCTGAAGTTTTTAATTTATTATTTGCAATAGTGCAAGATAAATCCTGATTCGTTACAATCCTGTGCATTGTTTTCTTTCATAGCTCAGTAGTATGAATATGTGAAATTTCCTGATGTTTGTTTACAAAGTGATTTATTGTTAATGGTGCTTTTTCTTCCTGGGCGTCTGCTGAAAATGGGTTCAGTACCCAGTTGTTTTTTTTTCCAGTATAGAAATGCAAATAAATAAATAATCAGCCACCAGTGGATGCCATTAGTCCCACGTTTTAGATATACTTACATAAGTGATACGAATGCACTGCAACACTGGCATACCTATGGCTTACCAAAGGAACAGGGGCAGTCAGACAAGGCAATGAAAGAAGAACTGTGACATGTTGGCTTTGTCTAGGCATTGTGGTTAATCCCTTTATGACTGGTCACTCTGATCTACAGCCCATCAGACCCAAGAACTCCAAAACCATTCTACTAACACATACTCTGCTATTCCTGGCCTAATTCGGCAGTTTCTAGAACAAATAAATAAATAATGTCATTATTCCCAGTCCTCTCCATGAAATAGCAATGTCTTGCTGCAATACGAAATATCCTCTTTTCAGATAGCATGGGTATAACTACCCCCCTTAACATCCTACACCTCATCCAGTTGTGCCCTGCCAGTGTTGAACATTCACATCATAACACCATTTTTTGCACTTTCATTCACATGTACATTTGCTGTTACATCTCCATGTTTACTCCTACTATTTCAGTATTTCAGTACAGGCACTTTTCCTATAGCCGCCCTATTCCCATCACTGTTTTGGTGGCCCTTTTATTTAACACAGTCCACTACCTAATCTCTCAAAACCTAGAATGATGATGGACAGATAAGCTTGCTATATCTATTTATTTATTTTGGGCAGCACAGTGGTGCAGCAGTTGCATTGTCACCTCACAGCAAAAGGTTCTCTGGTTTGATTCTCATCTGGGTTGCCTTCTGTGCGTAGTCTGCATATCCTTCCTGCATTCGTGTGGGGTTCCTCTAGTGCTCCGGTTTCCTCCTGCGTCATAAAGACATGCATCTGGAGCGTTTCTTCCCAGGCCTCCACTGAAAATTGGCTTCTTTCCAAGTCAGACTTTCCTGGTAAACAAATGTTAAATAAATAAATAAATTTCCACTCTATTGCTAAGCCCTTGAGATACCCATAATTCAGTTTCAGTAAATGTTTCACATTGTAACATCTTTGGAAAATGTAGCACTTTTCTAATTCTTGGTTAAACAAAACTGCCCATATATACACATTAAAGAAACCGACAGCTTTACTGCTACAGTTCTGTACTGATCTTGGCCACTCTCCTGGTACAAGGGCAGTGACCACGGAAGACTACACAAACAACAGTGACCACGGAAGACTACACAAACCGGAAGCACAGCATGTTACTGTCCCAGGCAACAGACACCTTAAAAGCATGCATGAAGCATGTACCCCAAATACCCACAGCTAGTACCCTGCCCCTTACACCTTTTTTACTAAGGGAACTGTGCCTTGTTAGCTTTTTTTCCTCATTTAACAGGAAAAATGTTCTGACGTACCCACAGAGGTCTCACAAACCCTGTGAGAAGTTTTGCACAGCAACACTTACAGAAATACTACATGTGCTGTGCAATTCCACTGTAACTTTTCTTTGAGTGTAGTGGGTCCGTGATTTTCATAGGTTCTGAAGAAGACTTGGATGACGAAAGTGCTTGACTGACTGTGTTACTACTGAGTCTTTCTTGTTGTGGAATTAAACATTTTTATTTGATACTACCGAGTCTGGTTCTTAGCTACTTGGAGTGGTGATTTCTATTTTTTCTTGATTTTCATAGGTTAGTACTAGGCTAACTGCTCCTGTAGGTCATTTTAAGCATAGCCAAATACCCCATTAAAGAATCAAACCCTGGACCTTGTGTCTGTAAGGTTAACACTTTATCCATTAAGCTAACCCCAACCTCAAGCCCATTTTGTGAAATATAATTGCTTGATGTACATTTGCATACCTCACTGAACTCTGTTCTACCTTTAACACAGTACTGATTTGGTGACATAATGCCATATTCTGAACACTGATAAGACTGTGTAAAAAATTTCCTCTTTTCTTTCATTGTGTCTTGAACCTGTATCACAATTCCCTGCTGCAAGTCTCAGATGCCCTGTTTTCTAGCATTTGCCTTTCTTCCAAAGAATGCATTAAACTATTTATTTACTTATTTTTAATCTATCCTTTGTTGACTATGTTTGTCTCACTAGGCCAGACACCTCTTTCCAGGGTAGACTCGTGGTGGCATTTATACAAATACAGGAAATTCGACCAGGGCTTTGGGGAACTTCACTTACTCTTTTTGATAACTGAATTGGGATCTTTCGCATCCACCTGTATTACCATGAACTTAAGCAGGCTGGACCTTGTTTGACATCTCATCCAAAGGACAGTACACTCAGGAGTACACCACCTGGCTGCTCCTGCACTGCAATGTCAGCAATTCATCTACTTGGTGTGGTAACAGAACCCACTGCCTTCTGCACTAAAGGGGAGGGTGATACCTGTTGTGTGACACCTTTCTTCTAGGTAGTATCACTGCAGCTACTTCTGTCCTTAGCCTGATGGGTGTTATTTTTTTAACAAGCTTAATGACATGGTACTGCTTTAAAGGCACTGTTCAAATGTCCATATACTCCGGAATTCCTAAAAGTGTATTTTTATAGTGGGATACAATATTATGTGATAGTGGAAATGCAGCTTTTAATACCACTAGCCATTGACTGCGAACCATTTGATCTTGCATAGATCTAGACTTTGCCCAGCTCTCAGGTCAGCCTGAAAAGGGAAGCCTGGGTCTTAAAATGTTGACATAGTTAGGTAAGAATTATACATGTGATTAAGGGAAGTGTACTTGCAGAACAGTGGTGAAAATGTGGCATGTATATTGTCGCTAGAATGTAAAATAAACAATGCGGGGCAGTGGTGGGGACAACAGTGAAGATGCAGGGCAGTGGTGGGGACAACAGTGACGATTCAGGGCAGTGGTGGGGACAACAGTGATGATGCAGGGCAGTGGTGGGGACAACAGTGACAAGAACAATCAGTGAAAGTCACTGGACAGAAGATTCTGCTAACTCTATCACAGGCCGTGAACAGAAGTTGCTGCAAAAAAATGAATAATTGGTAGGGCATATAAAATATTGCACGATAACTATAGTAATCAATTAGAGGAGGTTAGACAGGATTAGGAAGATAGCCTGAATAAGCAACTCAAAAAGAAACAACACAAGGATATATGTATGGTTTCCAAACATGCAACAAAGTTTAGAAGATTTAGGATTTTTCCTTAGAAGTGTTTGCATAGGTTTTCTTATACCCCAAACAGACTCCAAAGAATTTTTCCTCTGGTAGATTTCAAATGTTGGAGCTCTGATGGGGAAGAAAGAGATAACTGGGAGGATATTTTTGAGAGCGTAATGAATTGGCAGACTTTAAAAAGTCCCTGCAGACTGCTCTGTCAGAAATACTGTGTGAGCAAACTGGTATAACTATGGAAATTATTTTTCTGAGCCACGACGCAGAATCAGAATTGCCCAGATATAGTAAGGTCTTGCTGAGTCTAATTATAGTGGCTGGCAAAAAAGCAATTCCTGGAAAATGGAAATCAAAGTCTCTACCGCAATAACTCCTCTTGCCCCTGCAAAACAAACAAGCCAGCTGAAACCTGTTCCCTACTTAATGTATGTGAAATATCATAAATCATATTCTATATTGGATGGCAACTGAATTTCTGTCTTGTACATTGCTGTGCAATTTTTTGCATTAGTGTAAACTTTGAATTGTACTGTAATATTTCTCTGCATTTTTAATGCATGTAATGTAATATGCTATTTTTATTTCTGTAAAATGCCATTTTTTGTTAAATGTTATGTACTCTCTATTAATTTTTTGTGGAGCTATTCTCCTCGGGCCTCCACTGAGAATGGGTTTCTGACCCAGTGGAAGTGGACTTTCCCGGTCAACAAATGTCAATAAATAAATAAATAAACCAACTGTTCTAGAAGTAGTGAACATAGTGACAGAGATAAAAGAACTGGAATTGGGATCTTTAGGAAAGCATAGAGGCAAATTACCTAGAAACAAAATGGGAATTGTGGGAACGATACCAGCAGAATAATGTTTTGGAGTAGGAATGAAGTTTTAGGGAAGGCAGGATTTGAATAAGCTATTCAATGTTCCAAGTGACAATGACTGCATAGTTTACATGTGATATATAATGTTTGCAACTGAAAATATTTAAAAATGGTTTGTTTTCATTTACATAAATATATGATTGCCTATTTCACAAGTAATAAATAATTCAATAAAGATATCTCTTGTTTAAAAAAAAAGAAAACTATCACAGGCCCATGGTTATGACTACATTCTTACAACATAGCTTTGTGTCCTAGATAAAAAAGGGGGCCGACACTTCTAGCATGCCATGCGAGACTGCTTTAACAATTAACAGGGAAATATACAAGAACCGAATAACTGACAAAACAGCACTAAATATGTTTTTTAACAGCATCCCAAGTACAAAGAAAATCCTAGTGCTTTAAGACTTTTGCATTTTTGGCCTTTGCTATTCCACAGCACATGATGTCAACAAGTCCTCAACCTTCTGCATGAAACTTTTATAACCTACAAGGAACTGCTACAGCTCTGAACCAGCCGGGCTGCAGCCACTGACAGTAGCTATCTGAGCTCTCAAACTAAAAGGCCTTATCATATGATGGGGTAAATGGCTAAATGAGGCTCAACTCTGTGACAGGGCAATGGGAAACTGTCTTTTGTGGGAAAACATAAAAAGATCATAGGGAAGAAGAGCACCACATGACATTGCCATGGAAACAGTGTACATTTAGACATATCAGAGAACTGATCCTGCTGGACTACATATTTCCTCAGGAAGCCAGGAAATGGTCAACCTGGGTATGTCCATGCCGGTTATCTCATCAAGTGAGGGCAGAGAAGAGGCCAGAACAGGTTGCAAGCCAACTGAATAAATGAACATTTTACCATGGATTGCTAGTGAACATGCTTAAGAACGACCAGGATTTTTCCTCAAAATTCTAATGACTGTTGAACAAGAATTCTGATATCTGAAGACAACAAGCAAATTATATATATATATATATATATATATACATATATATATGTATATATATACATATATATATATATATATATATATATATATATATATATATATATATACACATATGGTTTACTATCACATGTTCAACACTACTGTGGCCGAAAGTGCATATATCCGAAGAAAATGTTCAGAAATCACAACACAGACCACAGTAAATGCAGAAGTGAGCATTTCAGTAAAGTTGAATGTCGAACATTTCAACTTCACTGAAATTCTCTTAGCCACTAAACATATTTTAACATGTTTTGAGGGGAGCAAGCCCCCCTGCACACCCCCCTACTTATATATACAAACTCCGAGATCGCACTACACTGAGGAACGGGAACATTTCCTAATCCCCACTATAGTGCAATCTGCACTACACTGTCAACCCTTGCTATAGCGGCTGTTCGCTATTGTATTCGCACTAGTGGTTCTGCTACCTGATTTACGCACATACGTTGATCGCACACAGTACGATTGACTATGTGATTGTAAACATATATACACACACGCAACTGTCTCCTTATATACTGTTTCAGATTATAATAGTACATAAGTGAATGTGCTATCAGATATGAAGCAGTTAAATAAATGTCTGGTCAGTGCCCAAGTATCCCTTGTAAGACATATCCACCGTACTTGACCACAAAAAGAGTTTGACGGATCCCCATCAGCAGAATGACATTATGAATTAGATGTAAATATTACATGCTACATAAACTGTCATATTTCATAAAATACAGTCCAGCTTAGCTTGCTGTGCTTAAAGGATTTTGCTAACATCATTGGGCCATTTGTCCGACTACTATTCTGATGTGACAATAAAAACAATGCAAAGGATTTTCTTCCTGTAGCTTACTGTTACGGCTAGCATATTTCTCCAAAGATCAGGAGGCATAATTCAACCAACAGTGCTTGTCAGCTCCGCCATATAGGAAGCTCTCGGGAGTATTTATGTTACTCACTTAAGAGTCATAAGCAGGCAGTTTTGACAAAGTGTCCATGCAGCGAATGAAAAAGGAAATTAGATTTCCACTCAGATGCAGGATTCAGAGACAGTCAAGGCTGTTCACTGCTAATGCAGCAGACAGGGAAAAGGAGCAGATACATTAAATATTTCCACAAGCACTTCAGTCAAATGTGCTCAGTTACCACAGAACTGACTTCTGACTAAAGATTCCTGTAGCAGACAGACCTATACAGCAGGGAGTAACGGGCAAACAGCGAGAGTCGCTGTTTTACCCAGCACAAGACACTTCTGAGAAAAACACGTTTCTTAACAACTTCATCAACCCTGTAGTCCTACAAATATAATGTAAATAATTTACATGAAATATAAAGGTCTACAGAGGAAGAACAGAATTCACTGTCAGAAGTGTAAGACTGTGTACTGAATCCTGAGGCTTTGAAAATTAAAATGCAATTTGCCTATAGCGACACTGAATTTCGAAACTCTCACATCCCAGACTTATTATTCTTCACATAATTTGTGTTTTTTTTAAGTAGACATTGTGGTATCTGGAGACTAAGTGCCAAAATACCATTTGCTATTTTTATTCATTATTTATTTGGACCTTTTCTAATTAAAAAAAAAATGTATAATGTTTTATTAAAGTATGACCCAAAACATTTAGTGCATCTTTTGTTGACATCACCCTGGGATACGAGCCTAGGCTTTAATGCACATGTTTATGCAGATGTGTTGTAATGCATCCATTAAGGTCTATGGATGTATTTCACGTTTTCCCTGTCCTGATGTCACTGAGGTTAAAGGTCACCATTCATCCTCAGTGTCACTTAAGCTTAAGCTGTAAACATTCACTGATGGGGTATAACTGCTACTTGGCACTTTATGCACCACATATCGTGGTGTAAAAAGGTAAGAAATAGAAAGTACAGTTGTGTACACCTACCATAAATGTAAATGTTTGAGTTTATTCACTGTTGCAGTCATCACCTGTGGGTTACCCCTGAAGTGGTAGCACTCGGCTGGCCTGAATACCAGAGTCAATGTTTTTCTGCATCAGCTGCTGTCGCTTGATGCATGACATCAGGTCGTCAGTGCTATAAAGGAAGGCAGCCAATGCCATTACATCAGTTTTTCTTGCCCTAACTAGTCAGAGGCCCAAGTAAATATGGTAAAGTGGTCCTGGTGGCTAAAAGCCACTGTTAGAAACCTATGTCTCCCTAAAGAAAGAAGATATAAGGGGAAGGATGGTGGGAAACCAGGACTGCAACAGTGAATACACTCGAACATCTCCATTTATGGTAAGTGTACACAACTGTACTATGTTCTTCGTGTTTCACTGTTGCAGTCATCACCTGTGGGAGGATTCCCAAAACTGAGGAGACGGATGGTAGGATTAGTAAGAGACCTAGGCATGGGTCAGCATGCCTTGCAGAACTGCAGAGACGACTCCTGCCCTAGCCTTAGAAAATAGAGGTAGGTGGTAATGCTTGGTAAAGGTATGGACAGATTTCCAGGTGGCAGCTTCCAGGATGTCCCTGGTGGGAACTCCTCTGAGGAATGATGTGGAAGTGGAGGCTGCCCTAGTGGAATGGGTTCGAATACACTTGGGGGGGTTCCCGTGCAATCTGTAACAGAAAAGGATACAGTGTGATATCCGTTTAGAAATGGTTTGTTTGGAAATGGGCTTCCCCTCTACCCTGGGGCAAAGCTGACAAGTAGTTGGCCTACGGTCCTGATAGTATCTGAGCTGTCTGCACGTCTAGTGAGTGAAGAATTATTTCCTCTGTGTTTTGAGGGTTACAAAAGAAGATGGGTAGATGTATGGCCTGGTTGAGAGATACATTAGATACCACCTTGGGCATAAAGGAGGGAATATTCCTCAGGGAGACCCTGTTTGCATGAAGATGATGAAGGGCTCAATGGCCATTAGTGCCTGAAGTTATGAAACCCTTCTGGCTAAGGTGATAGCTCGGAGAAAAGCAGTCTTCCAGGAGAGGTATCTTAGTTCTGCTGAAGCAGCAGGTTCGAAGGCTGGTAACGTTAGTTTTTACAAAACATAATTCAGGTCCCAGGCTGGAGTGGGTGGCCTTCTGGGAGGTCTGATATTAGAAGCCGCTCTGAAGAATTGTTTAATCAAAGGATGGGAGAACAGGGGCTGTTCTGTATTAAAATGAGCTGAAATGGCTGAGGCGTGTATTTTAATATAAGAGAAGGAGAGGCCACTATTAAGTAGCTCTGCTAGGTAGTCCAGGATAAGAGGGATGGAAGGTTGTGAGGTATTGCCCCCTCTGGACTGGCTTCTGGAGCAGCATCTTTTTCCATTTCCCTGCATAAGATTTTCTTGTGCTAGGCCTTCTGGCATCTGTGATAATGTCTAGGACCTGTTTGCTTAACAGGGGCCCCTTTGTTTGCCTTTAGAGTATTAGCCATGCTGACAGTTTGAGACACTACAAGTCTGGGTGCAGCATTTCCTCCCACCTGAATTAAGAGGTCTGAGATCAGGGGAAGCTGCCTGGGAGGCTGTAAGGTCAGGCTGCGCAGTAAGGGGTACCACTGTTGTATGGGCCAATCTGGAGCAATGAGGACGGCCTTTGGTCTCCCCTCCCTTATTTTGATCAGTACCTTGGGAATAAGAGGCAGAGGAGGGAATGCGTACACAAACAGGGTGTTCCAGGGGAAGGTCAAGGCATCCACCTTCCACATTAGGTGGTGATACTCCCTGGTACAGACTTTTTCAGCTGATGGTTGAGATGTGAAGCAAAGAGTTCCACCTCCGGAGTCTCCTACGCCTGACTGATTTGTAAAAAGATTTTTCTCTGGAGCTGCCATTCGTGGGTGTCCAGTAAGTTTCTGCTTTAGTGGTCTGCCAGGGTGTTGTTGATCCCTGGTAGGTACTGGGCTATCAGGTGTAGTTCCATGGAAGAGGCTGTCAGCCAGAGGTTCATGGCTAGCCTGCACAGAGGGTAAGATTGGGTCCCTCCCAGTGTGTTGATGCACCACATTACTGTGGTGGTGTCTGTTTTGATAAGGAGAACTCCTGGCTTGAGATGGGGTTGGAAGGATGTCAGAGCCTTTTGTACTGCCATCATTTCCTTCTGGTTGTCGTGTAAGGGAAGGTGCTGGGCATCCCAAAGACCTTGGGTGCACCTGCCTTCATCCCAAAGACTACATAAAAATCATACTAGAACTCAGAAAACTTCCCCACTGCTTAAAAGACTGTTAAAAGTCTGATATGGGACTGATTAATGCTGACATTACATGCTAATATTATATATGTTAATATTCTTATAAACAAATATCAAACATGGTGAATATTTTACAATGAAAATAACTGACATTGGTGCTGTTTTCTGATTCTTTTACTCATTTAAACTAAGTGCTTTCTTAGTTAGATGCCTCACTTGAACTGATCCCCAGGGCCTAAATGCTTTACTTCTAACATTTTTCACTATTTATTTCTAACATTTTTCACTGTATTTCCACCTTAGCAATTATAACCATGATTTCAGCCTACTTACGAGTTCACTTGTAGATTTATACACATGTTCATTTATATTATAATATGTTTTTTACACGCAAATCTGTTAAAGTATTTACTTGGTATTAAAGTGATCTTTGATAAAAGTGTTTCACTTTATAAGTTACTAATATTTATTCTGATAGATGTTCAATAGTAGATTTTTTTGTTAGTTAGTCATTTTGTTAGTGAGTTGATTTCTTAATTAATAAAGTTTGGATTAGTAGATTAGCTTTAATAAGCTGTTCATATGTATTTTAATTTGTCTCTAGCTTTTACGTTTCAATTCTAAGGTAGCACAGTCTGAGTTTACACTATGGTGTTAAGGGGAAAGGGGGACTTGGTTAAAGAAATGAGTTTAATGCTTTTATTGCTCTTAACAAAAAGTACAGTTGTGTACACTTACTATAAATGTAGATGTTCGAGTGTATTCACTGTTGCAGTCATTACATTTGGGTCATCTGCTTGCAGTATTCCTTAGTTGGCCTGATTAACAAAGTCTTGGGTCTTGTGTCGGTTACTGTCTCTTCTTTCATGACGTCAGGTCGTCAGGGGTATAAACCATGCAGCCGACGCCATTACATCAGTTTTCCTTGACCCAGATGTCAGGTGCCCCCCTAATGGGAAGTAATTAAATATATAAATATACAAGGATATACCTCCAACAAAAAAGCAAATACACCAAAAAGCTTTTAAGCATAGAAAGGAAAGAAGAGGTATAGCCAAAAGAAGTCAGGGGGCTAGAGGTAGGGTAACCAGGACTGCAACACTGAATACACTGGAACATCTACATTTATGGTAGGTGTACACAACTGTACTATGTTCTTGGTGTTTCACTGTTGCAGTCATCACATTTGGATAGACTGCCAAACCTAAGGTTGGGAGGGGGAATTTAGACAGCATTAGGACCAGCTAGAAGGCCCTGCAAGACCGCAGTGGCGAAGCCAGCAATGGATTTAGAGAAAATTGGCAAATGATAATGATTTGTGAAAGTATGTACAGAACTCTAGGTAGCAGCTTATATGATGTCCCTGGTAGGGACACCTCTGAGAAAGGCTGCAGAGGTAGATGCAGCCCTGGTTGAGTGAGGTCTGATCCCCTGTGGGATAGGTTTTCCATGGTGCTTATAGCAGAGATGAATGCAATGGCCTATCCATTTAGAAATGGTTTGCTTTGAAATAGCCTTCCCCTCTGCCCCTGCAGCAAATGCTACCAGCAGTAGTTCAGATTTCCTTTGAGGTTTAGTCCTGTCCAAGTAGAATTTAAGTTGTCTGTGCACATCTAAGGAGTGCAGTATTCATTTACCTTTGTTCTGTGGATTAGGAAAGAAGGTTGGCAAATGAATGGACTGATTAAGAGCCACACTGAATACCATCTTGGGCATGAAAGATGGGTTGGTTCTGAGGGACACCCTGTCCACATGAAAGATGATGAAAGGCTCCACTGCCATAAGGGCCTGTAATTCAGATACCCTTCTTGTTGAAGTGACTGCTAAAAGGAAAGCTGTTTTCCAAGAAAGAAATTTTAAATCTGCAGTAGCAGCTGGCTCGAAAGGAAGAAGAGAGAGTTTCTCCAAGACAAAGTTAAGGTCTCAGGCTGGGGTTGGAGCTCTCCTGGGTGGTCTTAAATTTTTGGTCACTCTGAGGAACTGCTTGAGCAGTGGATGAAAGAAGAGGGGAGGTTCTGTGTTATAATGAGCTGAAATGGCTGAGGTGTGAATTTTGATGGAGGAAAAAAACAGGCCCTTGTGAAGCATCTCAGTTAAGTATCGTAAACTCTGAGGTAAATTGGAACTGCTGTGCTCATCTCTTGAGATTGGTTCCAGGCACAGAATCTTTTCCATTTTTCAGCATAAGATTTTCTAGTACTAGGCCTCCTTGCCTCTAAAATGATATCCATCACTGGTTTACTGAGGGATGGCAAAGGAGAGATTAGGTAATTAGCCAGGCTGCTCGGCTCAGTGTTTGAAGCTGAGGGTGCAGAATCTGGTTCTCCTGCTGAGACAACAGGACAGGAGTCTGAGGCAGGTGCTATGGGGGCAGCCATGACACACTGTGCAAGAGGGGGTACTAGTGTTGGTGCGGCCAGTCTGGTGCGATCAAAATCGCCCTTGGTTTGTCCTGTTTGATCTTTAGTAGTACTTTGGAGAGCAGAGGCAGAGGAGGGAAGGTATAAACTGATAGTTTTTTCGAGCTAAAGGACAGAGCATCCACTTTCCAAGCTTGTTTGTGGGGAGCCCTTGTGCAAAATTTGTCCAATTGATAGTTCTGGGGGGAGGCACAGGTCTATATCTGGGTGCCCCCATTTGCTTGTCAACATGTTGAAAATCATTGGTTCCAGTTTCCATTCATGTGGGTCCATAAGGTTTCTGCTTAGTCCGTTTGCCAGTGTATTTAATTTCCATGGCAGGAATTGAGCTTGTAGATGCACTTGGTAGCTCAAGGCTGTGTTCCACAATGCCATGGCTAGTCTGCAGAGGGAGTAAGAATGCGTACCCCCCTGCTTGTTTATGTACCACATAACAGTGGTGTTTTTCGTCTTTACCATTAATTGTCCTAGAAGAATGTGGTCCTTGAAGGCTGTCAGAGCATTCTGTACAGCTAACACTTCTTTTTGATTGATATCCAGGTGCATGTGACTGGGGTTCCATTTGCCCTGAATGCACTTCCCTGCCAGGTGAGTCCCCCATGCATAGTCTGATGCATCTGCTGTTAGGGTTTGGGTGGCAGGGGGTAGTGTGAATTGTAGTCCTTTGTTTTGGTGGCAGGCCTCTGCCCACCAAAGGAACTCTAGGCGTAGGCAAGGTATTATAGGAATCATTTCTTCTAGATCCTGAGAATGTTGACACCATAGGCTTTTTAGATACCATTGTAGTTTCCTCATATGCAGTCTTGCATATGGAATTAGAAGAATGCAGAAGGCCATGAACCCCAAAGCTTGCAGTATTTGCCTTGCAGATAGCAGGGTTTTTGTGGCCACTTGTTTGAAGTAGGTTGTCAAATGAATTTGCTTCTCTGGCATGAGGAAAGCCATCTGGGAAATTGTATTCAAGCTTGCTACCAGGAATGTAATTTGTTGACAGGGTACCAGGTGTGATTTATTTTTGTTTATGGTGTACCCTAGATGAGTTAGCACCCTTTGTACAAAGGCCAGATGATTCAAAAGTATGTCCTGGCTTTCTGCCTGAATTAGACAATCATCCAGGAATGGGTATATTTGCTAGAATAGGCACTTTGTGAATACTCTGGGAGCAGTAGATAAGCCATAGGGCAGTGCGGAGAACTGAAAGTGCGTGTAGCCTGCTTTGAAGTGTAGGTATCTTCTGCAAGATTCCCTGATTGGGATGTGCAGGTATGCTTCTTTTAAATCTAGTGTTGCCAACCAGGCATCTTTGCTTAGCATAGGAAGCAACTAGTGAAAAGTCAGCATCTTGAATTTTGGAATCACCAAAAAGGTGTTTAGAGTAGACAGGTCCAGGATAGGACGCCATGAATTGTCTTTTCTGGGTACCAGGAAAAGTCTCGAGTAAAAACCTTGCCCCTTTTCCTCTTCTGGTACGAACTGAATAGACCCCATGCTTAAGAGAGAAAGTACTTGCATTTGGGCCTCTGCCTACTGATTTGGGGGTAGATCTGGCCACCCGCTTGGTGTTGGCAACATGTGGAAGTGAAATCTGTATCCCTGGGACACTATATTTAAAACCCATTTGTCCTGAGTAATGAGTTCCCAGTTCTTTGCATGAAGAGCAATCTTTCCCTCCAAAGGGGGCAGTCAGTTGAGAAGTGCTTGGAAGTTTTAAAAAGAAGTCATTGAGACAGTTTACCACAGGGGGGAGTTTTATTACTCCTAGATTTAGAAGTGGAGGCCCCCCACTGCTTAGTCCTGTGTGTACCCTGGGACTGCAGCCTGGGAGCTATGTTGGATCTGGGTTGGGACTGAGAAGGTCTGGAAGAGGCAGGAAAGGACCAATTCTTGGAAGGCCAATGCCTACTAAATCTTGGAGGTTGTACTTGTAAAAAATCTTTAACAGTTTGCATAGCTTTAGCTTTTTCTTCCATCTTTTTAAGAACTTCTTCTGCCTTGTTGCCAAACAGGCGGTCCTGGTTCAAGGGAGCATCCAGTAATTTTGCTTTAACATGATCTGGTAAGGATTGCTCCTTAAGCCAAGCATGCGTTCTAAGTACAAACCCAGTTACAGCAGCTCTGCAAGATGCCTCTAAAGAATCAAAACCACATTGCAAAGTATGTTTTCCAACTTGTTCAGCTGAATGCAGTAAATCCTGTAAATCCTTATTTACAGCACAATCAAGAATCAACATAATTTTCTGTTTAAGCAATCCAATAACATGCTCCTGATACTTTAACATATAAAACTAGCAGTTTAAGGCCCTAATCGACAGAGTTGCAGAAGAGTATACCTTCTTACCCCATCTATCCAGCGACCTGGAGTCTCAATCAGAGGGGGTAGGATTTTTGGCAGTAGTAGCTTTAATGCCCTTGGGCCCCTGTGAAATGGTTTCAGGATCCACAGTAGGATTCTTAAACAGGAACTTGTGAGAGTCAGGGACCCTGTAATATCTATCAGGTTTTCTGGGAGCAGGAGGTAAAGGGTCAGGGGCCAAGCTAGATTATGCAAATGCATCATCAACTATGTCTAGTACAGGAGGAATGGCTAGAGGCCTGTGCTGAGGCAGGAGTAAGAAATCCCTAAGCCTCTTTTTAGAATCAGAGAAATCCTTACATTCCCAACGAAAATGCTCTTTGAGAGTATGCAAGGTTTCACCAAAAGAGAAATCCTCTGGGGGGGAAGCAGATGGAATACAGTCCTCAGCATCAGAATCCTCATAGGTAGATAAGGGTAAATCCTGGTCATCAGAGGAAACAGAAAATTCAGAATCCTGGTCAGAAGTATCATAAACAAACTCAGTCCTAGGTCTCTTAGAGGGGGAAGGCTGGCTTCCCAAGATTAAAGTAATAAGGTTTTCAGCCATTCTTATCATTTGTTTTGTAGGCATAGAGGCCTGACCATGCGGTCTGGGCATCAGTTTTCTAGGCAGGGTTTGAGATTTAGGCCTTGAAGAAGAAGATGGCGTCGGTTTAATACGCAAGTCAGGAGGCCTGAATACACCCTCAGAAGCCGGTGCCTGCACAGCGGCTCCGGACTCATCCAAGGTAGAGACATCCGCAGGTTCCACAGTTGAAGCATCTCGCGGCATACCAGACTCTGAATGAGTCTCAGTAGAAGCCTGCGAATGAGAAATAGCGGGTATTAGGGGCTGCAAAAGCACCTCACTGAGTACCGGTGAACTGGCGACTGGCTTAGGAGAAGCGTCGTCGGCAGCTTTGGACCTAGGCGGCCTGTCTCTGTCTTTATCTTTGCATTTTTTCGGAATGTCGGTAGTCGGATGGTTGACCGAAGACATATCAGGATAATTGAACCGAGCACCAAAATATTTAGCGTAAATATACCGACGACGGATAGTTCGCAGTTTAAATAAGGCACAAAACCTAAAGCGAGGTACATTGTGGTCAGAACCTATGCAAGGAATACAGTACGAATGAAAATCTTTATGAGGTATTTGCTTTCCACAAGTAATGCAATTATTTACTTTTACTGACATCGGTTAAGAGCAAGAAAAAGTTTCCCCAGCGAGGTACTTAGCTTTTAGTTGAAGACTTCAGATCTGAAACTCGAAAACGAAAATTTCAGGAGTCTGCCGACCAGCACTTGCGAACTGCTTCTACTTCAGGCATCACAAGGCAAGAAAGACGGATGTAATGGCGTCGGCTGCATGGTTTATAACCCTGAAGACCTCACGTCACGGAAGAAGAGATAGCAACGGACACAGGACCCAAGACTTTGTTAATCAGGCCGACTGAGGGCTACTGCAAGCAGATAACCCAAATGTGATGACTGCAACAGTGATACACGAAGAACCTCAACCCTCTGTAAATAACCTGATTTTATATATATATATATATATATATATATATATATATATATATATATATATATATATATATATAAATTAATTGATGTTTTTAATGCTTTTCATTATACTCAGCTAGGATAACTTGTCTGTGTGTTTCAATAAAGGATATTATTTTGTAATACGTATTTTAAAGTTAAAATTTTATTAGTGAATTAGGTACATAACATATTTCAAGGAGTGAGCAACACACTCCACGCTGTGAAATTTCTGCTTGGTTTGTTTTTGACCTAGTATAGGTTGCACACTGGGTTTTCTCTGAGACTTCGAGAAATACCACAGATTTTTATTTTTTGTCTAAAACACACACACACACACACACACACACACACACACACACACACACACACACACACACACACACACACACACACACACACACATGCAAGATCAATATGCATTCTAAATGAAGGTGTTAAATTATATTATCTTCATCACAGATAATCACAAAATTCATTGAAATTAGCACAACTTATGAAGTGAATTGTTAAAAAGATAAGTGAACTGAGCTCTTATTTATCCATTTCAGTTAGAACTTGAGTAGGAAAAGCAATGGTACATGTAATACATCTGTACAGCTTTAGCGCTGTCCAAGAACCATTAAGATTTTAGAGGGATAAAAGTGGGAAAGACAAAATGCAAACAGACATACAGGGGAGAAGATGAAAACAGCTGAAAGAGTCTTGGACCCTAGAAATGAGAGGCAGACATATTGAGTCACCATGCTGCTAAGGCAGTATCTGTAGAAACACGAAATAAATACAAATTTGATATATATATATAATCACACTTGTAATGAAGTCAGAAGTTACCCATTCATGCATAATACTTTTGGTTTACAATCTTCCCAGAGCACTATCAGAAATGTCGAAGGAAGTTTAAATAAAGGAGCCTGTTCTTTTACTAAACATTGAGTAAATTGGGGCAATTCTGTGAGTGATGTAGAATTTTATAATTTTTTTTGGTTCAAGCGTAATATCTTTCAGTTAATAACTGAAAAGATCTACTTGAAATGGACTGCCTTCTAGCTTACAAAATTGCAGAAAGAGGAAGGCAGAACATACCTGCACATCTTTTCCTTAGATACTAGTTGATCTAAACCGTCCTGTTACCATTGCAGTTTTGAGAGTCAGAATTTTCATGTAATCTTTATCCATGGTTAATATCTTATCTTTAAAAGACTAACTTTAGAAGACACAGCAAATTTATAAAGGGATTCTGCTAATTAAAAAAAGAGATTCTTAACAGAGTAGATGAAACATATCAGTTAATTTACAATTACAAAATACCCGTTATTTACATTTCTATGCTATTATTCAAACTTGTGTGTGTATACACATATCTATATACATATATATATATATATATATATATATATATATATATATCATCATCTTCTTTCGGCAGTTCCCATTAAGGGTCGCCACAGTGGATCACCTGTTTCCATTTCTTCCTGTCCTCTGCATCTTGCTCTGTCACACCAACCACCTGCATGTCCTCTCTCACCACATCCATAAACCTTATCTTAGGCCTTCCTCTTTTCCTGTTATCTGGTAGCTTCATCCTTAGCATCTTTTTCCCAATATATTCAGCAGCCCTCCTCAGCACATGTCCAAACCAACGTAATCTTGCCTCTCTGGCTTTGTCTTCAAACCTTCCAACCTGGGCTGACCCCCTAATATACTTATTCCTAATCCTGTCCACTCTCGTCACACCCAGTGCAAATCTTAACATCTTTAACTCTGCCACATCCAGCTCAAACTCCTGCCTTTTTGTCAATGCCACTGTCTCCAACCCATATAATATAGCTGGTCTCACTACCCTCTTGTAGACCTTCCCTTTCACTCTTACAGGTACTGTCACAAATCACTCTTGACACTCTTCTCCACCCACTCCATCCTGCCTGTACTCTCTTTTTCACCACTCTTCCACACTCACTGTTACTCCAAACTATTGACCCCAAGTATTTAAACTCATCCACCTTCGCCACCTCTACTCCTTGCATCCTCACCATTCTTCTATCCTCCCTCTCATATTCTGTCTTAGTCCTGCAGACCTTAATTCCTCTTCTCTCTAGAGCATATCTCCATCTCTCCAGGGTCTCCTCCACCTGTTCCCTACTCTCACTACAGATCACAATGTCATCTGCAAACATCATAGTCCACGGGGACTCCTGTCTGATCTCGTCTGTCAACCTGTCCATCACCATTGCAAATAAGAAAGGGCTCAGAGCTGATCCTTGATGTAACCCCACCTCCACCTTAAACGCATCCGTCACTCCTACCGCAGACCTCACTGCTGTCACACTACCCTCGTACATATCCTGTACCACTCTTACATACTTCTCTGACACTCCTGACTTCCTCATACAATACCACAACTCCTCTCTAGGCACCCTGTCATATGCTTTCTCTAAGTCTACAAAAACACAATGCAACTCCTTCTGACATTCTCTATACTTCTCCATCAACACTCTCAGAGCAAACATCGCATCTGTAGTGCTCTTTCCCGGCATGAAACCATACTGCTGTTCACTAATCATCACATCCCTTCTTAACCTAGCTTCCACTACTCTTTCCCATAACTTCATGCTGTGACTGATCAATTTAATCCCTCTGTAGTTACTACAGCTATGCACATCACCCTTACTCTTAAAAATCGGTACCAAAACACTTTTTCTCCATTCCTCAGGCATCCTCTCACTTTCTAAGATTTCATTAAACAATCTGGTTAAAAACTCCACTGCCATTTCACCTAAACACCTCCATGCTTCCACAGGTATATCATCTGGGCCAAAAGCCTTTCCATTCTTCATTCTCTTCATAGCTATCCTTACTTCCTCCTTGCTAATCCATTGTACTTCATGATTCACTATCCCTACATCATCCAACCTTCTCTCCCTCTCATTCTCTTCATTCATCAACCCCTCAAAGTACTCTTTCCATCTCCTCAACACACTCTCCTTGCTTGTGAGTATGTTTCCCTCATTATCCTTTATCACCTTTACCTGGTGCACATCTTTCCTAGCTCGGTCCCTCTGTCTAGCCAATCGGTACAGGTCCTTTTTTCCCTCCTTAGTGTCCAGCCTTTCATATAACTCTTCATATGCCTTATCTTTAGCCTTCGCCACCTCTCTCTTTGCCATGCACCTCATCTCCTTATACTCCTGTCTACTTTCTTCATCTCTCTGACAATCCCACTTCTTCTTTGCCAACCTCTTTCTCTGTATACTCTCCTGTACTTCCTCATTCCACCACCATGTCTCCTTGTCATCCTTCCTCTGTCCCGATGTGATACCAAGCACCTTTCTAGCCGTCTGCCTTACTAGCTCTGCTGTAGTTACCCAGCTATTTGGTAACTCTTCACTGCCACCCAGTGCCTGTCTTAACTCTTCCCTGAACTCCACCTCACAATTACCCTTTTTCAATTTCCACCATTTGATCCTTGGTGCTGCCCTCACACTCCTCCTCCTCTTCTTGATCACCAACATCATCCTACAAACCACCATCCTATGCTGCCTAACTACACTTTCTCCGGTCACCACTATACAATCTCCAATCTCCTTCAAACTGGCCCTCCTACATAAGATATAATCCACCTGTGTGCATTTTCCTCCACTCTTGTATGTCACCCTATGCTCCTCCCTCTTGTTAAAATACGTATTCACCACAGCTATGTCCATCCTTTTCGCAAAATCCACTACCATCTGACCTTCTGCATTCCTTTGTTTAACACCATACCTACCCATACATGCATATATTTAAATATAGATATAGATGTACATATAAACAGACATAGACATCTATAAAAATATAGCTATATAGTTACATTTAAACACACACACACAAACACAGTTAGACTATCACTGAATCTAGCACCAGTGATAAACTAAGTAATAAAAAGTGTAACATTTTCTTAGAGGTCTTTGTTACATCTTTAAGAACTATGGACAAAAGCTCTGTGACATAGAGGGATTAAGCCCTGCCTATGTCCATAAGATCTGGGAAAGGGATTAAGCCTTGCCTGTGTCCATGTGATCTGGGAGAGGGATTAAGCCCTGCCTGTGTCCATGTGATCTGGGAGAGGGATTAAGCCCTGCCTGTGTCCATGTGATCTGGAGAGAGATTAAGCCCTGCCTGTGTCCATGTGATCTGGGTTCGGTTAGTGGCTTGGGAACTGGAAGAACTGGCAGGAGGAAGATGGAAGTGAGTGGTGGAAGTTGGTTCAACTGTTTTGGGTGTAGGGGGACTTGTGTTACAGTCCATCTACTGCCATCAAGCAAGCAGACACTTATCTGGTGCCCAGTAGGGATGCGACAGGGATATGACCTTGGTCCTAATAAGCTGACAGTGGTAGCCCTCAATGCATTCATGTGGAGACACTCACATGTAATATTAAAACAGTGACATGGGTCTTCATATCACTTACATGGATGGGCGAAGTTAAAGCCTGAAAGCAGAAAAAAATCCTTGATAAATACCCAACTGAATTGTCAGGTCTTGCCCCAAAGGAGTGAATAAAGTTGGACTTGGCAGGGCAACAGACTGGCATGAAGGTTAAAGGTCACCAGGTATAGGGCTTCCCCACAATAAAAAAAAATGGGGGACAAAACTATAAAAATATATGAGTAATAAGGGTCCCAAATCAGAAAATCTTAAGCAAAATCAGGAATACTCTTGGAAATTAAGGAAAGCTAAGGAAATCAGGAATATCCTTGAAAATTAAGGAAAGCTAAGAGTTATAATTATTTTTTGGATTTTGGTACAGTGCAATTTACACAAGACTTGGACAGGATTCTCAGTCTAGCAGTGTGCATAATGTTCTGAAGCTGTACAGACTACACTAAAAGCATGTCAACACTTTTTCATGTTAACCCAAATTAACATAGTGCAAAATGCTTGATTACAGCCTGTTGATTATGTGACAGTTACTGCTGGGAATGTGATAAGTCAGATGAATCTATATGCAGGTTTCATAATTGCATAAAATTAAAATCAGTGTTCTGCAGACACATTCCACATCATCTTGTCAACAATAAAAGCAAAATTCAAGACAGAAAAAACAAAACACAACTGCAGTCAGATGAGTTAAAGAAGCAAAAATAAAAACATGACAAGGCTGTTCAAGGACACCAAGTCAGAAAACCATACCTGCAAATCAGAAGTCTGACGATTCAGAAAAGGATATTTCTACTCAAGTTTTCAACAGTTCTCTAGATCTCAAGTACTGCAATTCACCTGGGATTGTTTTAAAAACTGATAAGCTCCTTTGAAGGCTATTAAATTAAAATGATCTTAAGGCCACATCACATTAACTGCCTTCTGTTATGTGACTGAATACATTAGTTACCCTGTGAGGTTTGAATTGTCTTGGTGAATTTCACATTTCAGTGATGCATCTGTTTATGCTTTCTCATGATATAAACTAAGATATTCAAGTGACTTTTATTGAGTGATGTAATTTTGTAATATCCAGCAAAAGGGGTAGAAGCAATCCATCACAGCTGTACTTTTCACATATAAACATCAGGAAAACTGCTTCTTCATTTGGAGTGCAATCCATAACACCTGTAAGTTGTTGGAGGGACTAAACAAGGTATAAAGTACAGTTGTGTACACTTACTATAAATGTAGATGTTCGAGTGTATTCACTATTGCAGTCATCACATTTGGATTATTTGCTTGCAGTAGCCCCCAGTCGGCCTGATTAACAAAGTCTTGGGTCCTGCGTCGGTTGCTGTCTCATCTTCCATGACGTCAGGTAGTCAGGGGTATAAAGCATGCAGCCGATGCCATTACATCAGTTTTTTTTGCCCCAGATGTCAGGTGCCCCCATAATGGGAAGCAATTATATATATAAGGTTACACCTCCAACAAAAAAGCAGATACACCAAAAAGCTTTAAACATACTAAGCAAGAATAGCGGTACAGCTAATAGAAGTCAGGGGGTTGGAGGGAGGGTAACTAGGACTGCAATAGTGAATACACTCGAACATCTACATTTATGGTAAGTGTACACAAAGTACAGTTTTGTACCTACCATAAATGTAGATGTTCGAGCTGCAGTAGTTACATATGAGTTTTCAGCCGCAGGGTCCCTCGGTCGGTCAATTCCAAAGTCTTGGTCCGGCCGGTTGTTGTCGCGTACTCTTCTGACGTCAGGAAGGCTAGAGTATAAAGACACAGCCATCTTCTTCAGTCTTTCTTGCCCCAGATGTCAGGTGCCCAAAGGAAGGCAATACATAAATTAGTGTAATACACAAATGTAAGCAAATAAAACATAGTAGGATAACCCAGTCAGCAGGTATGAATAGGTATTCAAACCCCAAGGTCTTACCAAGAGGGGGGTACTGCAGCTGTAATAGCCTCGAACATCTACATTTATGGTAGGTACAAAACTGTACTATGTTCATCGTGCATTACAGCTGCAGTAGTTACATATGGGTAGAATCCCAAAGCTATGTATAGGGTGGTAGGTACTATACTGAACTGGGTTGAGCTAGAATGCCCTGCAAAACTGCAGTGGCAAAGCCTGCTCTAGTTCTGGAGTATAAAGGCAGATGGTAATGCTTTGTGAAAGTATGTACAGAACTCCAAGTGGCTGCCTCCAAGATCTCTTTAGTAGGCACTCCTCTGAGGAAGGCTGTAGAGGTGGCTGTGGCCCTAGTGGAGTGGGATCTGATACCAGTAGAGCTTTCCATGATGGGAATAACAAAAGTATGCAGTGACCAATCCACTTGGAAATGGTCTGTTTAGTTACAGGTTTCCTTGACCCCCACAGCATAGGAAACTAGGAGTTGATCTGATTTTCTGAATGACTTGGTTCTGTCCAAGTAGTAACGTAGCTGCCTATGGATATCTAAAGAATGAAGCAGCCTTTCCCCTTTGTTTTGAGGATTAGAGTAGAAGGTAGGAAGGTGGATGGCCTGGTTTAGGGCTACCCTAGATACTACTTTAGGCATAAAGGAGGGTTAGTATGCAGGAAACCCTGTCCTGATGGAATATTAGGAATGGCTGCACCACCATGAGGGCCTGTAACTCAGAAACCCTACGAGCTGAAGTGATGGCCAGTAGGAAAGCTGTTTTCCAGGACAAATATTGTAATTCTGCTGAAGCAGCTGGTTCAAAAGGAGGCAATGTCAATTTTTCCAGTACATAGTTAAGGTCCCAAGCTGGTACTGGTTGTTTCCTTGGAGGCCTTATGTTCTTAGCCCTCTGAGGAACTGTCGTAGAGGGTGTGAGAATAAAGGAGGATCCATGTTGAATTCTGCAGATATTGCTGAGGCATGTATCTTGATTGAGGAAAAGGAAAGTCCCTTGTTCAAAAGTTCAGTTAGGTACTGTAACATCTGAGGCAGGTTTAATTTTCTAGGATCCTGTCCTCTTTCTTCATTCCAACAGCAAAACCGCTTCCATTTTATGGAGTAAGCTTTTCTTGTAGATGGTCTTCTAGCCTCCAAAATGACATCCTGCACTTCTTTGGAGAGTAGTGCCTGATGTGAAGTTAAGGGATTTTCCATGCAGCTAGACTGAGAGTTTTCAGCTGACTGTGAAGAGTTTTGAAATTGTTCTGGTCAGCAGTAGAGGTGTTAGAGGCAGTGGCCACGGAGGAGTGTGTGTTAGGTTCCTCAATAGTGGATACCAATGTTGTCTCGGCCAATCTGGAGCAATCAGTATCATCCTTGGCTTGTCTGTTCTTGCTTTCAGAAGCACCTTGGGCAGCAGAGGTAGTGGTGGGAATGCATAAACTGACCGTTGTCCATGTGAATGAACCACTTTCCAAGCCTTTGGGTGGAAGGTCCTTGAGCAAAACTTTTAATTGATGATTTTTGTGGGAGGCAAAAGGTCTATGTCTGGCCTTCCCATGCTTGAACAATCTCTGTGAATACGTCTGGATGTAGCCTCCATTCGTGAGGGTCTGTCATATGCCTGCTCAGAGTGTCTGCCAGTGTGTTTTGCATTCCTGGTAGGTACTGAGCCTGGAGTTCTATTTGTCTTTCCAGAGCTAGATTCCAAAGAGTCATGGTTAATCTGCACAAGGGGTATGAATGAGTCCCTCCTTGTTTGTTTATGTACCACATTACTGTGGTGTTGTCTGTTCTTATGAGCAGCTGTCCTGGATGCAGGAATTCTCTGAAAGCTGAAAATGCCTTTATTACTGCCAGCATTTCTTTTTGATTGATGTGAAGGTGCTTTTCTGTTTTGTGCCATCTGCCCTGAATGCACCTGTCCTTCATGTGCGCCCCCCAGGCGTAATCTGAGGCGTCTGTGTTTATGACTTGTGTAGCTTGAGGCTTGCAGAATGGGAGGCCTTTGTTTACTTTGCATGCTTGAGCCCACCATATGAATTCCTTTTGTAGGCAGGGAATTATTGGAATCTCCACTTCTAAGCTGTGACTGTGTTGAGACCATAGATTTTTTAGGTACCATTGAAGTTTCCTCATGTGCAGCTTTGCACATGGGATTAGAAGAATGCAAGATGCCATGAATCCCAGAGCCTGCAGGATTTTCCTTGCAGTAAGCCTGGTACTTTTTGCAAGCATTTTGAAGTAGAGATAGTTGCCCTTGTTTGTCTGTTGTTAGGTAAGCCATCTGAGTGTTTGTGTCCAAGTTGGCACCCAGGAAGGTAATTTTCTGAGAGGGTGTTAGTTTTGATTTCTCCTTGTTGATGGTGTATCCCAGAGAAAGCAGTAAACGTGTCACATATGCTAGATGTTTGAGAAGTACGAGTTTGCTGTCCGCTTGGATCAGGCAGTCGTCCAGATAAGGGTAAATTTGTATCCCTTGAAGTCTGCAGTATGCAATCACTGATGCCAGGCACTTGGTGAATACTCTGCAGTAGATAAGCCAAAGGGCAATGCAGAGAATTGATAGTGTTTTGAACCTGCAAGAAATCTGAGGTATCTTCTGCAACTTTGTCTGATTGGGACATGCAGGTATGCCTCCTTGAGGTCCAATGTTACCAGCCAAAACCCTTGCCCAGCATGGGAAGGAGTTGCTGTAGTGTGAGCATCTTGAATTTTGGCACTAGAAGAAATGTGTTGAGAATGGATAAGTCCAGAATGGGTCTCCAGTCGCTTCCTTTTCTTGGCACCAGAAAAAGCCTTGAATAAAAACCTTGTGCTTGTTGGTGCGTAGGTACCTTTGTATAGCCCCATGTTTAGGAGCTTTGCAATTTGTAGTTGTGCCTCTACCCTTTGATTTTGTGGTAGGTTTGGCATGCCTCTCATTTTGGAAGAGTGTGGAAATGAAATTTGTAGCCTCTGTTTATTATGTCCAGAATCCATTTGTCTGTTGTGACAATATGCCAATTGTTTGCAAATAGTGCCAGTTTCCCTCCCAGAGGTGCTGCCAGTTGAATTCTGCTTGGCATGGAAATGAGGGAGTCATTGAGTTTGCTTTCTGTACTGCTGTGCACTGTCGTCACCACTTCTTGGTGTAGGTGATTGCCATTGTCTGCCTCTGTAGGATCCTTGGGTTTGTCCTCTGCCCCTTCCGCGTCTGTATCTGCCCCTTTGGGCTTTGCCAGTCGTTGGAAAGGACCAGTTTTTTGATGGCCAATTTCTGCTGAACCTTGGTGGCTGAACCTGTAAGAAAGCTTTGACAGTTTGCATAGATTTTGCCTTTTCTTCCATTTTACGTAAAATATCCTCAGCATTACCACCAAAAAGAACATCCTTATGCAATGGTGCATCTAAAATTTTTGCTTTCACTTGATCTGGAAGATTTTGTTCCCTTAGCCATGCATGCCTGCGAATGACTGCTCCAGTGGCGGCTGATCTGCTGGAGGCCTCTAGTGCATCATAACCACATTGTAAGGTGTGCTTGCCCACTTGCTCAGCACTATGCATCATATCCTGCAACTCTTTTAAATCTGGTTGTTCAGGTTGTGACATTTTTGTTTTTAATTGTGATAACAGAAATTGCTGATATTTAATCATATGAAACTGGCAGTTTAAGGCCCTCATGGCAAGGGTGGCCGAGGTGTAAACTTTCTTTCCCCACCTTTCTAGAGATCTAGATTCCCTTTCCGAAGGTAGTGGGTTCTTGGCCGTGGAAGCCTTAATTCCTTTAGGGCCTTGAGAAATAGTTTCAGGATCTGCATTATGGCCTTTATAGAGGAACTGATGAGAATTAGGAACTCTGTAATACCTATCCGGCTTAACTGGTGCAGGAGCCAGAGAATCAGGATTTAAACAGGCCTCCGAGTATACATCATCTAAAACCTCCAAAACAGGAGGAATAGCCAGGGGCCTATGCTGAGGTAACCGGAGGAATTCCCTGAGCCTTTTCTTGGAGTCAGAAAAATCTTGGCCTTCCCAATGGAAGTGCTCTCTCAAGGAGTGTAAAGTTTCCCCAAAGGAAAAATCCTCAGGGGGGGATACAGAAGGAATGGACTGCTCTGCATCCGAATCCTCAAAAGGAGAATAAGACTGTTCTTCAGCATCAGAATGTTCTGATAAAATGGAATCTTGGTCCGAAGGAGGAGAATCCTCCTCTACTCTGGGTCTCTTGTCAGGAGGGGCCTGTGAGCCTCTAATAAGAGTGATCAGGTCTTCAGCCATTTTAAGCATGTGCTTTAGGCGTGGGCCCAGGTCTTGGGCCTTGTGAGGCAGGCCTAGAAAGTTGCTTGGCTGATTTTGCTTTTGTAAAGGCCTTGATGGAGAAGGAAGATGAAGGCCTAAATACACCATGAGTGGATGTAGATCTATCCACATTGGTGGGTTCGACATGAACATGTGCTTCGTAGTAGTTTGGGAAAGGACCAAGAACCAGCGGTCTCAGGTACAGAAGACCCCGCGAGGAGGCGCTGCCGGTAGTCAGGGACTGCAAAGGCGTCTCACTGAGAACCGCCCACGTGGAGCTTGTTTTCGGTGGAGACCGCAGTTCTCGACTGACGGTCCTTTTCTGCTTTCTGGACATAGCGGTAGTCAGAGTATCCGGCGACATTTTATAATTAAACGCTTTGCCAAAATAGTGTTGGGTGAACTCCCCGACGCTTGATAGTGAAGGTAGCCCAAAAGCGGCAGCCCGAGACGCCGTGGTCTGGGCCCAAACAAGGTATGCAAAGGGAATGGAAATCCTTATGCGTATTTGCTTCCCACAAGAAATACAATTATTAACTTTTTCTGACATCGGTCTGAGGCAAGAAAAGGTTCTACTTAGCTTTAATGAAGACCTCGGTTCTGAAATTCTTTCGTAATTCAGGAGCTGGCCGACCGCAGAACTGCTTCTGCTTCGCAGCGGCAAAAGACTGAAGAAGATGGCGTCGGCTGTGTCTTTTATACTCTAGCCTTCCTGGCGTCAGAAGAGTGCGACAACAACCGACTCGACCAAGACTTTGGAATTCGAGGGACCGGCTGAAAACCCATATGTAACTACTGCAGCTGTAATGCACGATGAACATCTGTACTATGTTCTTCATGTTTCACTGTTGCAGTCATCACATTTGGGTAGATTCCCAAAGCTAAGGATAGGAAGAGGAAATTAGATAGAATTACTGCCAGCTATATGGCCCTTCAGGACTGCAATGGCAAAGCCAGCTCTGGATTTAGAGAAAATTGGCAAATGCTAATGCTTTGTGAAGGTATGTACAGAACTCCAGGTAGCAGCTTCTAGGATGTCCCTGGTGGGGACACCTCTGAGAAAGGCTGTAGAGGTAGATGCAGCTCTGGTTGAATGTGGTCTAATCCCCAGTGGGGTAGGCTTTCCATGGTGTTTATAGCAGAAATGAATGCAATGGCCTATCCATTTAGAAATGGTTTGCTTTGAAATGGCCTTCCCCTCTGCCCCTGCAGCAAATGCAACCAGCAGTTGTTCAGATTTCCTGAGAGGTTTAGTCCTGTCCAAATAAAATCTAAGTTGTCTGTGCACATCTAAGGAGTGCAGTATTCGCTCCCCTTTGTTCTGTGGATTAGAAAAGAAGGTTGGTAAATGAATGGTCTGATTAAGGGCCATGCTGGATACCATCTTGGGCATGAAGGAGGGATTGGTCCTGAGGGACACCCTATCCACATTAAAAATGATGAAAGGCTCCACTGCCATGAGGGCCTGTAATTCAGATACCCTCCTAGCTGAAGTGATGGCTAAAAGGAAGGCTGTTTTCCAAGAAAGGAATTTCAACTCTGCATTTGCAGCTGGCTCAAAAGGAGGTAGAGTGAGTTTTTCCAATACAAAGTTAAGGTCCCAGGCTGGAGTAGGGGCTCTCCTGGGTGGTCTTAAGTTTTTGGCCCCACTGAGGAACTGCTTCAGCTGTGGATGAGAGAAGAGGGGTGGTTCTGTGATGTAATGAGCTGAAATGGCTGAGGCAAGAATTTTGATGGAGGAAAAGGAAAGGCCCTTGTTCAGCTTCTCAGTTAAGTATTGAAGAAAATGAGGTAAATTGGGCACTGCTGTGCCCATCCACTGAGTCTGGTTCCAGAAACAGAATCTTTTCCATTTTTCAGCAAAGGATTTTCTAGTACTAGGCCTCCTTGCCTCCACAATGACATCCAACACTTGCCTATGAGGGATGGTAACGGAGAGATCAGGTAATTAGTCAGGCTGCCAGGTTCAGGGTTTGAAGCTGTGGGTGCAGAATCTGGCCCTCCTGTTGTGACAGCAGGACAAGGGTCTGAGGCAGGTGCCATGGTGCCACCAGTGACACACTGCGCAAAAGAGGGTACCAGTGTTGGCATGGCCAGTCTGGTGCAATCAGTATCATCCTTGGTTTGTCCTGTTTGATCTTTAGCAGTACCTTGGAGAGGAGAGGCAGAGGGGGAAAGGCATAAACTGATAGGTTTTTCCAGGTGAAGGACAGGGCATCCACTTTCCAAGCTTGTTTGTGGGGAGTCCTTGCGCATAATTTTTTCATTTGGTAGTTCTGGGGGGAGGCAAACAGGTCTATATCTGGGCTCCCCCATTTGTTTCTCAACATGTTGAATATCTTTGGTTCCAGTTTGCACTCATGTGGGTCCATGAGATTTCTGCTTAGGTTGTCTGCCAGTGTGTTTAGCTTTCTGAATTGAGCCTGTAGGTGCACTTGGTAGCTCAAGACTGTGTTCCACAGAGCCATGGCTAGTCTGCAAGCCTCCTGCTTGTTTATGTACAACATAACAGTGTTGTTGACCGTCTTTACCATTAATTGTCCTGGAAGGATGTGGTCCTTGAAGGCTGTCAGAGCATTCTGTACAGCTAACATTTCTTTCTGATTGATGTGCAGGTGCATTTGACTTGGGTTCCAATTGCCATGAATGTACGTCTCTGCCAAGTGAGCCCCCCAAGCATAGTCTGATGTGTCTGTTGTTAGGGTTTGGGCGGCAGGGGGTAGAGTGAATGGCAGTCCCTTGTTTTGGAGACAGCCATCTGCCCACCAAAGGAACTCTATCTGTAGACAAGGAATGATAGGAATCATTGCTTCCAGGTCCTGAGAATGTTGACACCATAGGCTTTTTAGATACCACTGTAGTTTCTTCATATGCAGTCTTGCATATGGAATTAGTAGAATGCAGGAGGCCATGAACCCCAGGGCTTGCAGCATTTTCCCTGCAGATAGCTGGGTCTTTGGGGCCAGTAGTTTGAAGTAGGCTGTCAAATAAACTTGTTTTTCTGGTGAGAAAAGCCACCTGGGAAGTTGTATTCAAGCTTGCTCCCAGGAATACAATTTGTTGGCAGGTTACAAGATGTGATTTAAAAAAGGAAACGTTGACCAAGAACAGTTCACGCCAGTATTTAAATATAGTATCAAAGATAATAGCCTTCAATGAGTACAACATTGAAGGCTATTATGCCGAGGCGCTAAGCTGGATTAAATATTTTTTGTGAACTGGCGTTACAAGATGTGATTTATTTTCGTTTATAATATACCCCAGAGAAGTTAGCAATTTCTGTACAATTGCCAGATGATTCAATAGCATGTCCTGGTTTTCTGCCTGAATTAGACAATCGTCCAGCTATGGATATACTTGGATATTTCTTTGCCTGCAAAATGTAATGACTGGAGCTAGGCACTTTGTGAATACCCTGGGCGCAGCAGTTAAGCCAAAGCCAGTGCAGAGAACTGATAGTGCATGTAGCCTGCTTTGAAGCGTAGGTATCTTCTGCAGGATTCCCTTATTGGAATGTGCAGGTAAACTTCCTTTAAATCCAGTGTTGCCAACCAGGCATCCTTGCCTAACACAGGAAGCAGTTGGTGAAGAGTTAGCATCTTGAATTTTGGAATCACCAAAAATGTGTTTAGGATAGAGAGGTCCAGTATAGGACGCCAGGAGTTGTCTTTTCTAGGCACCAGGAAAAAGCTTGAGTAGAAACCTTGTTCCCATTCCTCTTCTGGAAAAGGTTGAATAGCCCTGATGCTTAAGAGAGCGAGAATTTGCTTTTGAGCCCCGCCCACTGATATGGGGGTAGGTCTGGCCAACCATTTGGGGTTGGTAAGGAGTGAAAGTGGAAGCTGTATCCTTGGGAAACTATATTTAAAACCCATTTGTCCTGGGTAATGAGTTCCCAATTTTTTGTCTGCCAAGCAATCTTTCCCCTTAAGGGAACAGTCAGTTGTGCAGGGCTTGGAAGATTTAAAGTTAAGTCATTGAGACAGTTTACCATAGGGGGAGTCTTACCACTCCCTGCTTTGGAAGTGGGAGTCCCCCACTGCTTAGCCCTGTGAGTACCTTGGGACTGAAGCCTGGGTGTTCTGCTGGTTCTGGCTTTGGACTGAGAAGGCCTGGAAGAGGCAGGAAAGGACCAATTTTTAGAGGGCCAATGCCTACTAAATCTGGGAGGCTGTACTTGGAGGAAATCTTTAACAGTTTGCACAGATTTAGCTTTTTCCTACATCTTCTTAAGTACTGCTTCTGCTTTGTTGCCACACAAGTGGTCTTGGTTTAAGGGAGCATCCAGCAATTTAGCTTTAACATGATCTGGCAAAGATTTCTCCTTAAGCCAAGCATGCCTTCTAAGTACAGACCCAGTGACAGCAGCCCTGCAAGATGCCTCTAATGAATCAAAACCACATTGCAAAGTATGTTTTCTAACTTGTTCAGCAGAATGCATTAAATCCTGTAAATTTTTATTTTCAGCACAGTCAGTAATCAACATCATTTTCTGTTTAAACAATCCAATAATATGCTGCTGATACTTTAACATATGAAACTGGCAGTTTAAGGCCCTAATGGCCAAGGTTGCAGAAGTGTATACCTTCTTAGCCCATCTATCTAGCGCCCTGGAATCTCTATCAGAGGGGGTAGGATTTTTGGCAGTAGTAGCCTTAATGCCCTTGGGTCCCTGTGAAATGGTCTCAGGATCCGCAGTAGGATTTTAAAAAAGGAACTTGTGAGAGTCAGGAACCCTGTAATATCTATCAGGTTTTCTCGGAGCAGGAGGTAACGAGTAAGGGGCCAAGCTAGATTCCAAAAAATCAAAAGCTCTTAGGTTCATACTAAGCTAACTGCCCTTGCAAGCCTAGCCATTTACCCCTTGTGAGACTCAAACGCTGCACCTTGTGCTTGCTAGGCAAACACCTTAACCATTAGGCCATCCTTGTCCAGTACAGGGGGTATAACTAAAGGCCTGTGTTGGGGCAGGAGTAAGAAATCCCTAAGTCTCTTTTCAGAGTCAGAGTAATTCTGGCTTTCCCAGTGAAAATGCTCCCTAAGAGTATGCAGGGTTTCACCAAAATAGAAATCCTCTGGAGGGGAAGCAGAGGGAATAAAGCTCTCTCCATCAGAATCCTCATAGGTAGATAAGGGTAAATACTGGTCATCAGAGGAAACAGAAATTTCAGAATCCTGATCAGAAGAATCATAAGCAAACTCAGTCCTAGGTATCTAAGAGGGGGAAGGTTGGCTTCCCCTGATTAAAGTAATAAGGTCTTCAGACATTCTTATTATTTGTTTTTTAGGCATAGAGGCCTGATCATGCGGTCTAGGCATCGGCTTTCTAGGCATGGATCGAGTTTTAGGCCTTGAAGAAGAAGATGGCGTTGGTTTAATATGCAAGTCAGAAGGCCTGACTACACCCTCAGAAGCTGGTGCCTGCACAACGGCTCTGGACCCATCCAAGGTGGAGATATCCGCAGGTTCCACAGTTGAAGCATCTCACGGCATACTGGACTCCGAATGGGTCTCAGTAGAGGCCTGCGAATTTGAAGTAGCGGGTATCAGGGGCTGCGAAAGCACCTCACTGAATACCAGCAAACTGGCGACTAGCTTAGGAGAAGCATCGTCGGCAGCTTTGGACCTATGCAGGCTGTCTCTGTCTTTATCGTTGCGTTTTTTCGGAATGTCGGTAGTTGGGTGGCTTACCGAAATCATATCTGGATAATTGAACCGAGAACCAAAATATTTAGAAGCATAAATATACCGACGACGAATAGTTTGTTGTTTAAATAAGGCACAAAACCGACAGCGAGGTACATCGTGGTGAGGGCCTAGGCAAGGAATGCAGTACGAATGAAAATCTTTATGAGGCATTTGCTTTCCACAAGAAATACAATTATTGACTTTTACTGACATAGGTTTACAGCAAGAAAAAGTTTCCGCAACATGGTACTTAGCTTAGTTGAAGACTTCGGTTCTGATACTCGAAAACGAAAATTTCAGGAGTCAGCCAAACGGCACTTGCATACTGCTTCTGCTTCGGGCACCGCACCGCAAGAAAGACTGATGTAATGGTGTCGGCTGCATGCTTTATACCCCTGACTACCTGACGTCATGGAAGATGAGACAGCAACCGACACAGGACCCAAGACTTTGTTAATCAGGCCAACTGAGGGCTACTGCAAGCAGATAACCCAAATGTGATGACTGCAACAGTGAATCACGAAGAACATCTGCGAAATCCAGCCCATCGAACGAAAATGGAAGCACTCAGGTGAAGAACGAGGCCTGAATGCTGGCAAGGTATTTGACAAAAAAAGAAAATGAAGACTGTACTTACAAACGTAGGCAGGTACAGGTGGTAACGGTTTCATTCCTGCAAATATTTTTATCTCCATCCCTTTGTCAGCTGGAATTCACTGTCAAAACCTGATGGATGTCAATACAATCCCTGGGTCAGAAAGAAAGGGATCTGTTATTTTGCAACTAGCAAAAACTTCTGGGAAGGCAGAGGCACTAAATATCCAGTGGTAGAAAGGTACAGAAGTTTCAAAAGAGTTCCCTTTCATATAATCCACTGCACAGATTGCTTGCCATCAGCCAATCTAGGTACCCGCCCGTAACTTTGGAGACCAGAGTTCAAGGGGTCACATAAATATAGTGATTCAAACAATCCTTGAGACAAGTGGCAAGCAGAAGTCACGGTCACAGCTTTTACAAAACCTCACTACAAATGGTACTTCTCAACAGGGGAGAAACTATGGGTGAAGACAGGGAAGATGACAGTGTCCCCATTTCTTCTTGTCACAACTGTTCATAGATTAGTACTAGGCTAACTGCCCTTGTGGCCATTTTAAGCCTAGTGAATTACCATACGTGAGAATCAAACCCTACACATTGTGTCTGTAAGGTAAACACCTTAACCATTATTCACTGCACAACTTGTTATAACATGATCATCCATAAAGCATGTCAAGCAGCAGACAACTAGGAGACCAAACGAGTGGACGTAAAACAGAATCAAGACAGAAAATCACAAGTGAAAGGTTTCTAACATCTACTGCAGCCCAAAATACAAAAACATACAATGATAACTGTAGGCATGTTTAAGTTATGTTTAATGAACTGTCAGCAGCTGCTTGATGAATGATTGGCTAACCTACACAGTGGCTATCTGGAAACCCAGAAGGATGGAAGTGGTGCTGCCCACAAAAAATGGCTGGACATCTACAGGTCTGTTGGCCTCATTTTTCATCCAAAGGAAAGCCACAGAGAAGACTCAGCAGAGTTGGTTGGAGTCTCTAAATGCTAACAGGACACTTATCTTTGGTGCCAAAGGCTAAGAGTTCTATTCCCACACAAGGTAGGTAGATTCATTTTCCAATAATGAAACTGCAGTGTGGGAGATGCTCCACTCCTGACTGTGTCATCCTTCATATAGGATATTATACTGAATCTCCATCTGCCTGAGTTGGTGGTAGCATGGGTGGAGGTATAAGATTCTACGGCATTTATTATAAAAAGGAAGAAAAGCACAGATGTAAAGAAAGGGAACCCAAGGAATGTGGACTATTTCTGGCAAGGCATCTGACATGCTGTCGCATTCACGTAGCCATGGGGTTGGAACCAAAACTGAGACATAGATATAAAACTCAGTTGTCAGTGGAAAAGCCACTAGTTGTCTATCAAAGGGATGTGGTGGAAGCAGTTTTCTTAAATATACTTGTATCAAGTATCACATTGGGAGTGGAAAGTAATCATAAGCTATCTGTCGGTAAAACCTAGAGAATATAGATTTAGAAAGCCACACAGACAACTCAGCAGGGAGGATTAGTGCAGTCTCCAAAAGCTAACACCATACTCATTGTGGGTGCAGAATACTTAAGAGTTCTGTTCTCACACCAGGTGGTTGGATTCATTACCCAATACTGACACTGCAGTGTAGCATAAGTGAGATCTACAGAACTTATCCACTCAACAGTCCACTGAAAACAAAATCTGCTACTTCATTTCCAACCACATCCACAACTCCACTGAAAATAAAATGTGCTGATTCATTTCCATAATAACACCACCCCCTACAACCTTCCCAATTAACTCTCTCACTCAAGACACCCCAGAGTAAACTGCAATGTATCAAATATTCCTTCTCCATTCTTGTACCCAAATTCCCTTCACCTACATTCACAAATCTGACTGCAAGTCATTTTCCACTGGACACATCACCTAACTGCATCCTTACTTGCATCCCTTCTACTTTGACCCTCTGTTCTCACCTGCTGCTTCCCTCTCATATTTACTTCTAACATTAATTCACATTTGTTTTTCTGCTGTGTTAATAATATTTACATATTATTTAAATTGTCTATCAGATTCTCTACCTTCTGTGATTACATCAGGTTTGTGAATTTGTTCTGTTTTATTTTTTTGTAAATTTCTTCACTCGGCCTGTTGTGATCAGAGTGCTACTCTGGTAAACAAAATAAATAAATTAATAAATAAATAAACAGAAATCTAAGTTTGATCAGGGACACTATTTTATGGTTCTTTGAAAATTAAATTCCATTTTCATGAGTCAGAATCTAGGAACTATACCCATGAATTCTAATTGTACATATTGATCATTACTGTGATTTCATTATCATTTTTATGTATTTACCTTGAAGTTACTGCACAGGATTATAACAATAAGCATTTTCCTGCAGTCAAGCATATCAGGACTTATTCTTTGGACCGCCATTTAACTGCTGTGTGACTATGAGTCATTTGACCAGACAGTGCTCCTGGATTACATCTGTAAGGCGACGCTTAATGGGTTAAGAAATGTATAAAAATATGTCTACCAATGTATTTGTCTATATTTCTATCTAAATTGAGGAGTATTTAGTTTATTTCACTCTGATAACCAATTAAGTCAGGACAACAGGCCCTTTTCAGCCACAGCCCAGGCTCAGTGAGCCAAACAGTTAATCTTGATCCAAAGACATACTGCGGTTGTGAAGATGCAAGTAAATAGAAAAAAACAGTAGTATGACCGTTTATATACAAAGTTTACATTTTCCCTTTACATATAATAGTCGCTGAACAACCAACATAGATGTACTGTTGTTTTATGTCTTTAAATTTTAAATGATGGTTAATTGATCAGGTGGTGTAAAAGGCAAGCATTTTAAAGTATTTAATGGGTAGGTTTTGAATGTGTAAGTTTTCTGATGAAATCAATGTTGGTTAGATGAAAGCGCTCAACCATTTCATTGTGTTACAATAAAGAAGATAATTGTGCAACTATTTTGGATTGTGGTTTTGTCCTGGGAACAGTTTTGGTTTTGTGTTGTTCAGCAAGTGTTGGGTTCCCTGGACTACGCAGTTGGTACTGGTACATATAATAGTCGGTAGACAATTACATACAATATGTGTATGTGACATTATGGTACAAAGTGCAAAAGCAGTCGCTACTAGAGTAAAAGCAAGTGACATGAGGCATATGTCCTTCTCGACTATAATATAGTGAGATTCAGTACAACAATCAAGACCAGCAAGTTAGGTGAGAGCTAGCCATTACCCTTGTATTAGAGAATGTAAAGTTTCCTGGCTTAAAATGCAACTCCATAAAAAAATGTGTGTTTTTCCAACAGTCAAGCCATCTCGAACTCAGAACTTTAAAGAAGGAATTGTGGCAGTCAGCCTCCTGATGTTTCACAAATGTAATGTATTCGAGAAGGAACTGCAGAGTTCCATCTGCTAACATTCTGAAATGTGGTGTGATCCTGCAGGAACTGCAGATCTGTTCTATATATGACAGAATGCAATGTCCTTACTCAGGAAGAACCACACAGCATGCCTCCCTCTCTGCAAGTGCAGCTTGTTACAGTCATTCATTTGTGTGATGAAGCACAACAGTGTATGAGCTAATTACTCAATTTGAAAATAAGACATATTTTTGTTTTGTTAAACACGGTCACATTCCCATTTTATGTGCATTGGCTTGATTAAGCTTTTTCAATGGCAAAGCATATCTCCTAAGCCATGTATTTATAAGTTAGTACACAATCAGAAACGTCCTCTTAACTCTGCAATACAGGTTCATAGGTGTGTACTAGGCTAATGGCTCTTGAGCCTTTACAAGCCTAGCCTATAGGATTATAGGGTTGCCACCTTTTCAGCGGGCCAAAGTGAGACATGGGGGTGTGGCCAATATGACACTGGCCACACCCTCTACCATGACATCACTACAGGAGCGGTGAAGGAGATGCTGTTATGGGTACAACGGATGGCTGCTGGAGTGGCTAGCTAGCTGGCTAGCTGGCTGCTGGAGTGGCTGGTTGGCTGGCTGCTGAAGTGGATAACTGGCAGGCTGCTGGAGTGGTTAGCTGACTGGCTGGCTGGTTGCTGGAGTGGCTAGCTGGTTGGTGGCAGTAGCAGCTGGATGGATGAATGACTGGATGGATGGCTGGCTGGATGAATGGATAGATGGCTGGATAAATGGATAGATTGCTGGATGGATGGATGGATGGATGGATGGATGGATGGATGGATGGATGGATGGATGGATGGATGGATGGATGGATGGCTGAATGGATGGCTGGCTGGCTGCATGAATGGATGGCTAGCTGGTTGAATGAATGGATGGATGGCTGGCTGGAAGAATGGCTGGCTGGCTGGCTGCATGAAGGGATGCATGGCTGACTGGCTGGCTGCATGAATGGATGGCTGGCTGGTTGGAAGAATGGCTGGCTGTCTGGCTGAATGGATGGGAGGCTGACTGGTTGGCTGCATGAATGGTTGGCTGGTTGAATGAATGGATGGCTGGTTGAATGAATGGATGGCTGGCTGGTTGAATGAATGGATGAATGGCTGGCTGGATGAATAGATGTATGGCTGGCTGGATGAATAGATTTATGGCTGGCTGGTTGGAAGAATGGATGGATGGCTGACTGACTAGCTTGTTAAAAAAAAAAAATCTCGTTTTTTTTTTTTTTTTAGCGGCTATAGAAGCGCTTAAAACAAAGCACTCCTACAGCCGGGATCTTTGTAGGGCTCTTCCTGCCCCAATCCCCACCCCTTTCATGCATTGCAGCCAATTGCTGCATGAATTACAGCACCCAGACCTAACAGGCAGCAGCTTTGCCTGCAGGTCCGGGTTGGTGACGTAACTGAATTGCCGTGGAAAAGCCGGAAGTAATTGCGGCTTTTCCATGGCAATTCAGTGTGATTGAAAAGCGGGACTTTTCAAGTCCCGCTACTTTCCACAGCGAGCAATGGGATGAGGCAGCTCAACCCGTGAGTGTCCTGCTGACAACGTGATGGGTGGCAACCTTACAGGATTACCCTGGCAATGTGCCACCCAACCTTAGTTTCCAGTGCCTCTGTCGATTAGTGTGACTGGAGTAATCCCCGAGGTGAATTTTCTATTTCCCATCCACTTCATTAAGATTTCTCTTGAAGAGGGCCAGTGAGGTGCTCTGTTTGACATGTATGGGAAGTCTACTTCATACCATGGGCAGTCTCTGGGTTATGAACCTGTCCCTCCAGCACATTCTGTTGATTGTGGTAATGAGGTTGAGGTTTCTGGAGCATGTGGTGTGGAGGGATTGGGATTTCTTTAGATGTAGCATTTCTAACAGAGCTGGGTCAGACATGGCTTTTTAAGTCAAGCAGAGATTGCCTCTAAGTAGGCGATATGAGACAGAGAATAGCTGGAGTTTTCTGAGTCTGTCCATATAGGAAAAGTGTTTAAGGCCTAGGATCCTCTTGGTGAGGTAACTTTATGGCCTCTCCAGTTGTTGCAAGTGTCTAGCATGCCAAATGGGGCATTGTACTCGATGACTGGTCTAATGAGGGAAGAGTAGAGGGAGACAATGACCTCTTTCTTCCTGGATGCAAAACCCTTAGTAATGAGATGTGCCACATAGAAGGACTTTCTGACCACAGTGGCAGTGTGGTGGTCAAAAGAGCGGCTGCTGTCAACCTGTGTTCCCAGATCTCTTATAACGCCTTCTGTGTTCAGTGGACTACCATCGATGTGGTAGTTCATGGGAACTGGGTTTTTCCCAAAGGGGATGATGACACATTTTTTGGCATTGATCTTAAGGCCATGGTTCTGACACCAGTCATTGGTCTCAATGAGGCCTTTCTGTAGGATGTCAACATCACTTGGGGAGTTAACAGTGGCTCCCAACTAGCAATCATCTGCAAACTTTGTTAGCCAGAGTCCCTTTGTGTTGGACTGGACTTCTGAGAAGTAGACACCAAACAGGAGAGAACCCAGGACTGATCACTGTGGGACTCCACTCGTGACTGGTCGACAGTCTGACTTGGAGTCAGCTACTTTCACACTGTGGGATATATCTGTGAGCCAGTTTGCAACCCACCTAGTGATATAGGGGTTGATGTTGACCTTAGTGAGTTTTTCTATGATTCTTGAGTGGGGAATGGTGTCAAAGGCCTTGGCCAGATCAAAGTAGGTTGTATGAACCAGCTTGCCTTCATCCTCAGCTCTGGTGACTGACTCTAAGAAGTCAACCAAGTTGAGCAAGCATGATCTACCCTTCACAAAACCAAACTGTGTGGGATCCAGAATTTGGAGATTCCCTATAGCCTTATTTATTAGGTCCATGATAATGTGATCCATAGCTTTGCATATCAGACTTGTCAGGCTAATGGGGTGATAGTTCCCAGGGTCTGTAGTCACTCCTAATTTGTGGAGAGGGATGACTATAGCAGTGCACCATTCGGTAGAGGCAAAGCCTGAGGTGAGGCTGTGATTGAACAGGACACATAGGTGAGGTGCCAGTTCACTCTGTAGTTCATGTAGAACACAGCCAATGATATTGTCAGGTCCCATAGAAGCTGTATTCTTGGCCTTGGACAGTGCTGTTTTAACCTGTGCAGCAGTAATACTGGGTGTCTGGCAATCTACTGGTATTGTGATTGGTCCTTTGGGGGGGGGGTTGGCACTGAATCTGTCGGCCAGTATATTGGCAATATCTGTTGGCTCAGTATAGGAAGTACCACTGTGCAGTACCTCAGAGCAAATCTGGGTATTGCCGTGGAGGTTCTTTACATAACTATAGAAGGCCTTGTGGTTGACTTTACTATCTGCTGCAATTCTGTTTTTCATAGCTAGCTTTAGAGGATTTGATGAGGGATCTCAACTTTTTGTTGAGGCTGATAAGGGAGGTTTTCCAGTCTTGGGACTTCACCTTATTCCGCATCAGTTTCCTCCTTCTGTTGTAGAGTTTGTTTATGGCAGGGCGCCACCAGATTGGCTTCCGTTTTTGGAGGAGAGTGTCTTGGTTCTATTGGGTATGGCGAGATCCATGCATTTGTGTACGTGTTCGTACAGTGCATTGGTGTATGATTCATCAGTCATGCAACTATTCTCCATTTGCATGCATGCCATGAAGTTAACCACCTCTACTCTTAGGAGCCCAAAGTTAGCTTTGGAGAAGTTTTTCTTAGTGGTTACCTTTACGGGGGTGGTAACCACTAGGTGATTAGTTTGTGGACAGATCTCACCAGGGAGGAGTTGACTATTGTGTAGAACAACGGTCACCCATGTTAGTAATGACCAGGTCAAGGATGTTGCTACCTCTAGTGGGGGTAAGAACGAGCTGGTACAGGGCATTGAAATTAATGAATTCCAGGAAACACTGGGCAAGTGTATTGGTACATGAGTAGTTTTCCCAGTTAATGGAGGGGTAATTGAAGCCGCCCAGTATGACTGTGTTAGGTTGGACCCTAATATTCTCCAGGGTGCTTAGGAACATGGAGTGAGTGTCTTGGGACATGGTTGGGGACTTGTAACAGGGTACTACCTGAATCGCTGTCTTACCCAACGTTAGCCGCACCTGAAGTATCTCAAATGCATTATATTGGGCTACCAGTCTGGAGGTGTGCACATCCTTTATGAATATGGAAACACCACCACCTTTGGAGCTTTGGTCCAAATTCTGGGGCCGAAAAGTGTGGAATGAGTTACAGCATGACAGTGTAGGGGTGCTTTCTGCTGTCTTGAACCAGGTCTCTGTTACAGCACAAATGTCAATGTTCTCCACTTTAAGGAGCGCTTCCAGCGAGTGCATTTTGAGATTTGGACTTCTAGCGTTGAGCAGCATGACCCTCAGATTGCATTTGTTTGTAGCTGTTACGGTGGTAATTTGATCTTTGGAACACCGCCTAAAAAGGCACTAAAGGGATGGCAAGAGCCTTAGCCAGTATCTGGAAGCCATGGGGTGACAGATGCAGGTCATCTCTGGCAAAGTATCGAGGTCTGTCGGTCATGTCATCCCAGGCAGACAGATACTGGATCCCTTTAGAATGACACCAGAAACTTAGCCAGTTGTTGAAATCAAATATTTTCTGCTTGTACTGTGGTATCATTCTGGGTGATGGTAGGATGCTGCTCAGGGCTAGGGTCGTACCCGCCTGGGCTACATAATCCAAGAGCTCCTCCATATCTGTTTTCATCTGTCCGGGGAGGTATGTCTCAGGTTATTCACATCCACATGTACAATGACAGAGTCATATCTGTACCTGTTGTTGAGCAATGATGTTGATTAAAGTCCTGATATACAGTCCTCTTGCTTGAAGAGGAGGAAAAACTGTGAATATTTACAACTTATTTGAGGCATCTCAAGAAGAGTCATCATCATTTCTTAGATGATCAGAGTATCCATCAAACAACTACACAAATCCCTGACAACCACTTCATCAAAAAGCCAAAAGCCAAAAAGAAAAAGTTATGAAATGGCTTTCAAATAATTCAGTAAATCTTTTTGGCTGGGGGGTTGACCTGCACATGCATGTAAAGTCTCCTATTTATACGGTCTGCACTGAGATGCTAGTGAAGACCGTACCAGTGGTGGCATCTTTTGTAACTCTGAGCTTATTACGACAGGCACCAATTTGCTGCATGGAGGTAATGCCCTCCCAGTGATCCCTAGCACCTAATGCATGATTCATCTAAGTCGACATTACTAGACACTTTTGCTATCACAACTGAGTAACACCACATTTACGGATACCTTAGTGCGCCTCTTACAATTGTACCCACATTACTAGCGCAAGTAAGTCATGTATCTTTTCTAACATTCAATACACTATAAGGTTTAGTCTGTTTTTATTGACCACAGGGTGTGCAAATTCAGAATTCTGCAGAATTTCACTATCATGTTCCTGCAGGTTCAGATGCAATTCAGGACATGAAGTAAAGGAGACCAGGACACACTGCTTTCACTGGCATCTCAGTGCAGACCATATAAATAGGAGACTTTACAAGAAATGCCACACATTCCATGGCACACAATGCTAGAGAACTACCTCCTTTATCACAAAGCTTGGCCTGAAATGTACTCTGCTCTCAGAAATGCCTTCACATTTTAGGAGGTGGAAACATTATGCAGAAGAAGACATCATATAGTTACAATACGCAGAATATATTGATAATCTGCACAAAACAATACCTTATTAGTTTAGGCTACCATGATGCAAAGCTAAGTACTGTTGTGAGGCTCTGCATAAAGCAACCCCACATATGTCCAAGCCCCTGAAATCAAGCACAATGAGTGGTCAGCCCCAAACTCAAGAGAAATCATGGAAGAACAACATACTCAAATACTGTGCAAGGGTGGTTCGGAAATCGCAGCAGGAGAATAAGAAACATACATTACAAGTAGAGCATAACCTTTTCCTTCTTTCTTTAAACATATACACGTTAAATATACCACAGAGACAATCAAATGAAGGCGCAGTTTTTAGATCTTACAGGCTGACACAGATAAATTAACTACCCTGGAGAAATAGTAAGTAAAATACCTCCTGTACCACTGCTTACCTGGTCCACTGGGCCATCTTTTATTATTATTTGTGCCTTTCGTGAAATACATTCCTTTTTGCACATTTTTTTCCCCCAAACACTGTTGACTTCAGGTTTGAACCCAGTAGTCCCTGTTGTACACCTACCATGCTTTGGCACACTCCTTAGTGTGTTCTATGCCAAGATGGACTAGGCTTGTAAGGGCCTGAGAGCCTATAGCCTAGGAACCTCCTAAGATCCCATGGTCTCCCTTTAGTGAAAGCACCTTACTCCTGGAGCCCCTGACAGATCCTGCCAGGCTCTGTTATCTGCAACAGCTTGCTGCAGAGTGGAATGAGTTAAGAAAGACGCTGGTTTAATGCAGCTTCTAAGGGATTTTTAATGATCTAATCCCTGCCCCCATGCTGATGCACACTGTGCATGCGTGCATGCTTATGTGCTTGGTGGGTGGGCCATAAGGTGTACCATCATAGCATATTCACCTGGCTCTAGCGGCCGCACCTCCACAGCTTCCCCACCCACCACAATGCAGCAACCTTACAAAAAGCACTGGGCCTCCTGGAAAGGATTAACCCAGAATATCCACTCCACACCCCAGGCTAGGCATGCCCATCCCTGCCCATCATCATGTACAGAACTGTCAAAAATTTCAAGCCACTTATTTAACTCGGGAAGTCTGGGCCATAGTCATGGTTTTATTCAAGTATGCTACTGGTGCAGTAAAACACAGTTTTACACCTTGTGTTCTAATGAGTTACCTTTCCTTCAGGACTGTCAATATTTGAATTTCTTACACATTAATTATGCTTTTCCTGAAGTAGGCTGGTTCTTCTTGGAGATATTTTGAGTTTCCTGAATGGAGCAGAAGGGCTGACATTCATCCAATCCACCACATTAGCAACACACAGTCACTGCCTGGCTTCCAGAGAACTGTTTTTTCTACAAATATGGCTTCCAGAGAACTGTTTTTTTTCTACAAATACTCTTGCCCACCCTATGCCAAACTGTGAGTTCCTTTTTCCTTCAAAATATGTGCAGGAATTGCCTAATATTACATTACAACTACAACTTCCTACACATCATTTCAGATATTGTACACATACTGAATACATCTACAGGTTTGCAGAGTTCAAACTTCCATCCTCAACACCTCCATCGCTTTATTTTACTTTATTTACACTTTTTAATTCCAGTTCTCTCTGCTTTCTTCATTACACTAACTCACTCTAACTAATGGTGTAAACCTGTCATTGCTATTAAGTAATTAATTGCTGTGAAACCTGTACTTACACAATGATACCGGAGGCTAAACTCTCACACACAACTGCAATCAGGTTGTGGAAACCAGGCGCACAACACCCACCTCACATAGCCCACAACATCTAAGTAGACTAATGTATACTGAGGCACTTAAAAGCAATATTCCTAAACAAAGATTGCCTAGACCACTCATTGTCAGAGCTTTGCCTCAGCAAGACCAAAGGCACTCAGAAAAACAACACCTAACACCACACATACTGTCAGTGGACCCTAAATAGTAAGCCTCTAAGGCAAGCAGACGCACTTCCCAGGGTTCTCATCACAGGGACTCGACTTTAACATATACTGAAGATAACAGTTAATTCTCTGTCTAGAGCATCTTCTAGAAGATGCTATCAGCAGAGTGGTATGAGACACCTCCCCACTCAGGATGGGTGGTCTAGCATCTGTTAACTGGGCTGTCCTGCTGGCTGGAAGTCTGTTTCACTGATGACCCAGGAAGAAAATCTCTGCACAGATAAAATGAATGTGAAAGAGTTGCACATCCTCCTGGTTGTGATATACTTACTCATAGCTGGGGTCTGTACATTGAAAGGCACGATAATGTGGCAAGACTGCTGCAGTAGGGTTTACACAAATACTACAATATACAGTTAGTATAAAACCTTTGGGAACATGAACCGCACAAATTACTGAAAAGCAAGAAATACTGATAACGTGGAATCATCCAATACCAACAGTCAAGAAAGAAGAAATAGAAACCCACAAATTGCAGATGACGACAAAAGAACAAAAGCAACATTAATCATTGAGACAGCAACAACTACAGATTACAGTGTTTTTGTAACAACAAATGAGAATCTTAACTTTGAGTTACAAAGCAAGTCTGTTTTTCAAAAAAAAACAAGTAAACTGAAGGCCCTTACAAGAGCAGGTTAAGCCATCTAGAAAAGCACTATAAAGAAATGAATAAAGACCAGCCTATATGACACACCTTATTGCAATAATGAGAATGAATTTGGGCACAAAAAGCATCAGTTGTGGTGCAGTTATGCTTTAAACAGTTTACTTACAATGGTTCGACAGTACCTTTTTCTGCTCACTGTTTACAGAAAGTATGAATTTGAAAACGATGAGTCAAAAAAAGTATAAAAATAGAAAACACTCTTGTTTTTTTTTTGCTGGGGCACCCCCCCCCCCATGCCCCCTTATGTGGGGGCAAGGTACCTACACCCTTTGAAATCATATATACCACCTCTGTGCTCTCACCACAGCGGAGAAATGGGAAAAGAACCCCAAAAGTATACCAGCAGCTCTCACAATGAGATGAAACTTGCTGCGACAAAACATCCTCATACAGAAGGTACACAATGACAGAGTCAGCAATGACTCACAGATATGTCATTTTAAATAAGCCATTAAAAATGTGATCAAAACAGAATTATACTGCTGTTTTTGCCACAGTAATCACTACATTTGGTGGTTATGATGCCTACTTAGTGTTGTAACAAAAAACAACTGAATGAAGACGACAGGGGTTTTTACCCTTATTTTCAGTTTCAGAGAAATGCTATGCACTGGACGCTTCTCAGTTATACAACATTAACATCATTTTCATTTCTTGATTTCAAATATCAGAGATTTAAATTCCATTTGAAAAAATAAATAAACAAAATGGAATTCCTAAGCTGAATTCACATGGTGGGGTACCCCCTGCATCCCATATGGACAACGCTACCCTGTACCCCTTTATTTTACATAATTTTATGCATGTTTAGTTTGGCTTGGGAAAAGTGGAACTTTTCTTACAGCTAGTTTTCCTGAAAAAAGTACTTGCAACACTTTGTATTTTTTTAGCACTTGGTTGTGGCTAATTTTCATTAAAGATCAAGAAACACAGGGTGGTTAAGTTACTTGTTTAGTGTTGCACAATAGGTAAATAGCAGCTTATGGGATTGAACCCAGAACTACAGTCAGGCTTGTTAGCAGCCTTAAGTCTTGACCCTCTGTGCTAAGCTACCAAACTACTTAGCACCCTTCATACTCAGCACAGATGATCTCAGCAGTATATCAAAAAGGCTACACTTGTATATTCCGGTAGGTTCCAGAGGATGGAAAGGTTAACTGATAGTACTGAATGAATGCTCCCTTCTGGTAGTGTAGTCCAAAGCATTTATTACACAATGTTACGCTAACTAATGGGCATAACCAAGAGACCTCTTTTCAGAGGCTGTGTGGGACAAAGGCAATACTTTACTTATTTTTTTCTCTGTTGACCGGGTTACTCCCACTAGGGTGGTAACCCAAACTGGTCATTTTACTACTGCATCAAATGTGTCCAAGGTATCAAAGACCCTTCCTTACTCTTTTTGACAGATATTGTGGAATCCTTTATATCTATTTGAACTACCACCAACTCAAGCAGATGGGACCACAGTTTAAGGCATCTCCCCTGTGCTGTACTATAGTGCCAGCAATGACTCTACCAAGTGTGGGACCAGAACCCACAGCCTTCTGTACCAAAGGTAAGCATGCTACTTGTTGTGCCACTAGCACTGCTCAACCGATACGCTATACAATGTGTGATACACACTTTAACAAGTGCGGTCACTACACATAGCAATATATACAAAGCTGAGAAAACTAAAATACTTTATGTGCCAACAACTATTAAATTAAGCCGAACATAAAACAGCATAAAAACAGTACCAACAGAACACAGGACAAGGGTTCAGTACAATAATGCTGTATGTTAAATGTGTAGACCAGCATAACATGAAAGTCACACACCTCTAAAACACAATCATCTAGTTTCAGTCTCAAACAAGGAGCATGTCTAAGGTGTAAGCTGGTTTTTATTCCACTAAATTCCAGTAAATTCTCTTCTACATTGCAGAGTAACCAGCACATATGCAATACAGTGTAAGATTTCAACCCATAACAATGCCCAGAACAATACAGGACTTCTACAAATAAGCAACCCTTCTCCATGACACAGAGCTACTGCATAACACAGTCTTATGCCATTTGTGGTATAGGTTGTGTTTGGAAGGATAACTTACAACAAGCAAGTTCACTTAATGTAACAGTACATATATAATGCTGCCCTGTAAAAGTGCAGTATTGTCAGCTTTTAACAAATAAGGCTCTTGCCACCCCTATAGTGCCTTTTTTAGGTGGTGTTCCAAAGACCAAATTACCACCGCAACAGCTATAAATCAGTTTCTGTTGTAACGGATCTTATTAACCATAGCAATGCAATACGTTAGTTAAGAAGAGAAATCTAAAAGGTCTCCAGATATGAAGAGTGGATATATTTGGTACACAGCATCTAAATTGAAAGAATCATCAAATAAGATATAATTATAGTACAGACAATGTATCTTTTGGCCTCGGTTACGTATACCTCCATCTTGACTGTTATCTTAAATCAAATTGAGTAGAGCAGCAAAGAAGTCTCTGTCAGAGCTAACACGGTTGAGAGCCCTGGGCCTGATGAAGTTTTAATTATGCCACTCACACATCTTAGTTTACTGATAATCTTGACTATAATATAAATAAACACAAAACAATACAAGTTAAAAATTTAATAGAGAAAAACTATTACAAGCTTTTACATTCAAAAATGTTTCTTCATCAGGCCCATGTTGTTTTCTGTTCATTTATGTTCTTTCTGAACCAGTGAAACAGGTACTTCTTTGGAACCTCTGCTTATCTATTATAATCTTGACAGTGATTATTATGCATGCTTTGTCTATAGAAGACATTTGGTTTTCTGTGCCTAATCTGAGAAACATTGTAATGGAAATTTCTATACTAAGTTGATATACTATTACTAAAACAATCAATATTTTTGACAAAAACAAAGATTAATATATAATTCAAAAAAATGCATTCCTTTCTATCTGACCCATACCTGGGAGAAAAGTTTGGAGGACAGAAGTCGGATGGAAGAGAGTTCATTTTCTGCTGTGGGTGATATTTGTGCTATAGTTTTTTCACCTGAAATGCAAGGTATGCTGCATGAGTTGGAAAGTGTGCTGTTTAATGAAGTAAATGTATATTTAAATTTGCTGAGCCTCCATAGATATGCTGAATTAAATATAGCACTGAGAGGTTTGCATGCTTTTGAAAGCCCTAGCATGCTTTTTGACCCTGACAGTGCAGAGGATAAAGAGTTTAAGCAGCATTGGGTAGCAGCGGCACAGCACTGTTCATTGGAATGGGTCAGGATCCTTATAGAACATGATGCTTTAAAGCAACATAAACTAAAGGAGGCTCACAGATTATGTTCCAGCTTGGCAGCACAATGAAATCCCTCCTTTTGTCTCGATAATTTTTTGGTTGAGATAAATAATAAAATCAATGTTTATGAAAAAGACCTTATTGAAAGTAAGACTAATAAACTCCAGAGAGATTTAACAGACTATAAAAATGATCGAACCTTTCTCTGGAAATTTAAATCTCACAGCAAACAGATGCAGAGCCATGAGAACGGAAGTGATAAAAAGCAGACTTCCGTTACTTTTGCTTCTTCGGATGGAATGGATGTAGGAATAGACTGGGACACTGAGGAGGATGAATATCCTCCTTTACCGAAGGCCCAAAATTCAAAAGGATATGTGAACAGATTTTGGAGGAATTCGGGAAGAGAGCAGCAACCAAACAATAATCAGACACGAACTAGATATGGTACGGGTCAACACGAGGAAACAATGTATGGACATGATAGACACTATACAAAAAAGGTAGATGGCAATGATTTTTCCTGCAATAACATGTTGATTAATATCTCAGGAACAGTATTAATAGATACTATATGTTCAGTTTTAAATTTAGGATTAAAATATGTTCTGACTGTTTTACCTGGAGCTCATGAAGTACGTCGTGAAATCTTCCTCTTAGTATGGAAGTTACACTTGAAATGTTTGTTTGATAATAATAATGACTTAAATGAAGCTGAAATTAGTAATAGTAGTATGGATAGCTTCTTCGCCTGTCTATCTGAATGTGAATCTGAGAATTTGGATGATGTCAATGCATATTGTGGTTAAAATACTGAAAGTGTGACAACTAAAAGTATATATATGGGTTCCAATCAGATCGCCAAAAGCCCATTTCACCGAGACCAAATCGCAGAAAACTCATTTCACCAAAAATAGTACAGGCAGTGTAAATGCCCTTTTCCCCACTGTAGTGCGACCCTGGAGTTAGAATATATAAGTAGGGGGTGTGTGGGGGCGCAGCTCCCCCACAGTGGGGGGTGGGGGGCATAACCCCCACCTAGCTTTGTTTTATACTGTCCAGTTCCTATTAATCAGGTACGTTAGTAGTTTATAACAACATTAGGTGGGGGGCTATGCCCCCACACCCCCCAATGTGGGGGGCTGCACCCCCCCACACACACACACCCTACTTATATACACTATCTCCAGGGTCGCACTACAGTGGTGAAAAGGGCATATACACTGCCTGTACTATTTTCAGTGAAATGAGTTTTTGGCGATTTGGTCTCGGTGAAATGGGCTTTCAGCGATCTGATAGGAACCCATATATATATATATATATATATATATATATATATATATATATGCCTCCATTTAATAATAATACCATACAGACTTTTTCTGCAGTTCTGAATTTTGCAGTGGAACAACTGTTTTGTAAATTTAATAGGAATTTGGTGACATACAATATTACAAAAAGAGAATGGCAAGTCTTGTTAAGTTTACGTAAAGATAAATCTTTGGTAATTAAACCTGCAGATATAGCAAAATTGCAGTAATGAATTGTGACCAATACCTTAAAATGTGCTATGATTATCTGAATAATGAAAATGTTTATGTTAAGAGTGATATTAGGTTGCACAATAATGCAATAAGTGAATATCAGAAGTTATTGGGAAAGGATATCAGATAAGATATTTTACAAAACAGGATATTGAGAAAAAGGTTAGCCCTAAAAATTGTAACCTAGCTACATTTTATTGTCTCCTAAAAGTTTCTGGTGTCATTCTAACAGGATCCAGTATCTGTCTGCTTGGTATGACATGATTGACAGACCTCAATACTTTGCCAGAGATGGCCTGCATCTGTCACCCCTGGGTTTCTGGGTACAGGCTAAGGCTCTTGCCACCCCTATAGTGCCTTGTTTAGGCGGTATTCCAAAGACCAAATTACCACCGTAACAAATATAAATAAATGCAATCTGAGGGTCATGCTGCTCAACGCTAGAAGTCTAAATCTCAAGATGCACTCGCTTGAAGCCCTCCTCAAAATGGAGAACATCGACATTTGTGCTGTAATGGAGACCTGGTTTAAAGCAGCAGAAAGCACCCCTGCACTACCAGCCTATAAGTCATTCCACACCTTTTGGCTCCGAAACATGGACCGAGCTCCAAAGGTGGTGGTGTCTCCATATTCATACCTCCAGACTAGTAGACCAGCATAACACATCTGAGATACTTCAGGTACAACTAACATTGGGTAAGACAGTGATCCAGGTCATAGCCTACTACAGGTCCCCAACCATGTCTCTAGACTCTCACTCCACCTTCCTAAGCACTCGGAAATTTATGAAGGTCCAACCCAACACGCTCTTACTTAGAGACTTTAACTACCCCTCCATCAACTAGGAAAACTACTCAAGCACCAATACACTGGCCCAACTCTTCCTGGAATTCATCAATTCTAATGCTCTGAACAAGCTCATTCTGACCCCCACTGGAGGAAGCAACATACTTGACCTGGTTATTCCTAATATGGGCAACTGCTGGTCTATACCAGTAGTCAATCCCTCCCTTGATAGAGTCGACCATAAACTAATCAC